>NW_021319682.1:10063690-10108555 GCF_001605985.2 Dendrobium catenatum | reverse complement strand
TTGTAAACTTCTCAAGGCTTATTCATACCGGTCAAAAACTTCAGGATGATCCTTTTGTTTTCTCTTCACAAGTGGAGCCTATATTCTACATTCAAGATGCCAAAAAATATGAATTGGAATTTTGTAGTAAGAGTTAAACCACGGGATGTATTTGATTGTAATATATCTTGCTGCTTGTAAATGTAAGTCTTTAATATATTGCACTTTATATATTGCTCTTTAATATTTCTTGAAGGTATTAGAATTATGTTTATAAGCAGTAGATATGAGCTTTTTTTTTACGACTAATTTTGGGAGAAGTCTTCTCCCAATACTGATTTCCTCAGCCACTCCACAACAAGCTCCTTATCTTTGCCCTGCCAAGCTTCGTGCAGCAAAAGCTGCTGCTTCTGAAGCTTCGAGCAGCACAAGATGCTGCTTCTGAAGCTCCTTTTTTGCATGTTTTACAAGATGAAGTAAAGTATCAACACCAAATGTTGAAACTTCAAAAATTTTCTACATAGCCTCCTCCATTCGCTTCAAGTTGTAATCAATTTTGAGAGCATGTTTGCCCATTTTGATAGTCTTTTCTCCATGGATTTCATGATGGAACGAAACTAGTAAGTAGTGTTTTACATGACTTTAGATGGGTATCAGACACACATATTTAAACCCATGAACATTTCACCCATTCGTATAATGTTCTTTATTTGTTGTTATTTGTTAATACTAAACACTTGATTTTTTTCTTAGCAGGAAATGACAAGTGGTAGTCACTTCAGGCGAGCAAAGAAGGCAACATGCAGAGGTGGATCAAGTGGAGGACCATCAAGTATAGGACAAAGCAGTAGGGAGACTGAAACCCCTACTACTCCAATACACCCAGATTCACAAGAGGAACTTGAGGATAGTAGAACCAACGAGACTGCAAGCCATTCATTTTGCGGTGCAGCTCCAGCCCCTGAAGAGGGTGTATGGCTCATAGGTATTATTTTTTAATGACATTCATTAAATTTTAAGAACATTCATTCTTATTCATGAATATTCTTTTTTTCTAAATTGTGCAGATGAGCGAGGGAATCCGATCAGGCGTAGGGGGAGAACAACATGTGCTGATATACAGAATATGCCGTCAGGGACTCGAATTCATATAGAGGTAAATGAAAATAACATACCTTGTACAATCCCTGAGTCGATTTTGCTAGGAACATATCTTGGTGTTGTCGCAAGAGATCCTGTTTTGGCTCTAATAGCCTTTCCTGATTGGAGAAATAAGGGTATGGAGCCCTACAAGAAAAAGATGTTGACTGAAGTTGAGGTATATATATTTCATTCTAAATTTATTTTTCTTTCAATTTTATAATATTAACTGTCTCACACTTTCAAATTCAATCAATATTTGAGTTTCCCGGTCATATGCGCCATTGGATACTTCAGTCACTTGGTGTTAAATGGAGTAATTATAAAACCACTTTAAAGGCTGAGCATTGGGACATTAGACCAATTGAGGAAATTTTGGAGGATGTTCCAGCTGGAGTAAATCAAATGCAATGGTGTCAACTTGTTAACCAATGGTCAAAGCAAGCAGACAAGGTAAATATTTATATTAAGCTTTTTTTAAAATGTTTTAAATTTGATTACTTAATATTATCACAGGAAAGGGCTGCAAAAAATTCTGCAATGCCAAAAAGCAAACTTGTCCTCACACAATGGGTCATGTGAGCTCAGTTCGGAGACAGAAGGAAATAGTATGAATTTAATTGTTTAATTATAACAATTAAATACTTCATTTACAAACTTATATTTTTTTATTATAATTTTTTTGTAGTCTATTAAGGATAGATTACAGTTATGGAAAATCAGCAGATTGCATAAAGATGGGACTTGGTCATCTGAAGATGCTATGCAACGATGGGTAAATTTAAATATTGATTTAAATTTTTTTTTTTATAATTAGTTTTTTAAATGATTTAATTATATGTTATTGTAATTTAGACACATGCATGTAATCTTCTAGCCGAGGAAGGGTTGACACCTGAAGAAGGAAACATTGAAGCTAATGAGAGAGTTTTCAGCATAGTAATGGGTCCAGAACATTCAGGGCGAGTTCGTACACAAGGATTTGGTGTTACTCCGACTAGATACTTTCCTCAAAGTACAAATAAAGCAGGTGGTTGAAATGCTAGTAACTAATAGCAAGTCTACGAGAGGAGTTCAGTGCATTTCGTGATGATATGCGACAAATTGTGCAATAGTTTCAAATGAATCAACCACCACATGGAGGATCTGAAATGGTATGAAAAAAATAATAATTTAATGTTAATTGTATATTTCTTGATTATTAATATCTCATTAATTTCATTTTATTTTCAGGGTAGCAATGACGATTCATCCAATGCATGATAATCTGCTGGAAGCTTAAATGGGATTTCATTACCTCCATGTTATCTTGTTCTGCTTGTCTTAACATTTCTAGCTGACATAAAGCTTCTGGTTATTATCATGTGTTTTGTTGCAACTCGGGATTTCCACTCTTTCTAAAGCAAGTCAGCTGGAGACTTTAGTGACTTATATATGGATTGTGAATATTTTTGTGTTTCATCTGATGCTACGAATGTAAGTGATTTCATGAAGATATTTCTAGTTGTAATACAATTTTTTGTTTGTAAAAATCTGATTTTTTGGTAGTCCTAGCATTCGCAGAGTTCTGGCAATATGTTGAAAGGTCATTTACTTGGATTGATCTCCCATCAAATTTCCTAAAAAATATGTGCAGTTTTCTGTGGCATTAAATCCTTTTATTGTTATATAAGTACATTAAGTTAGCTTATGCCCTTTAGGTGTTTATAGCCTCAGTTGACTCCAACTATGTTGATTGCAATATATGGCTTGGTGAATTAATAACTTGAATGGAGATGATTATTCTATTTCAGCTCCTTTGATGGAATTAAAATACGGGTTTAAAAAAAAAAATCTGGAACGTTGTGGCGGTTTTAACCGCTACAACGTTACAAAAATGTGGCGGTTAAAACCGCCACCTTTCTTAGGCATTTCTTTTTAAAAATTTTGTTGCGGTTATAACCGCTTCAAATCTGGAATGTTGTCGCGATTAAAATCGCTGGTATTATCCGCATTCTTAGTTCTACCCGCCGGTCCTGAAACCGCTGCGGAATATCTTTGCAGCGCATTGAAATCACGGCGGACATCCAGCGGTTGTAAAACCGCTGCAAAGAAACATAGTGGAGGGTAAAACCGCCAGGAAAAGTCAGAAAATATGCTGCGAAAGCCTAATTTTTTTGTAGTGGAGATATTCCTTCTATATATGGAAAATATTTTTATCAATGTTTTTTTTAGATAAAATGGCTTTCTAAAGAAATCAAATGATGGCATCATATGAAATCATCAAGTTTTGGTTTCCTTCTTAAAAAGTAGGGTGTGAAAGGTTTCTTCAAGGGTTGGGCACTGACTATGCTTGGCTATAGTGGAAAAAGTGCATTTAAGTATATTTTTTTATGAGCTCTTTAAAAAGTACTACTCTGATATTGTTGTACTTGAGTATGTTGTGGAGTATAAGAAATGATTTATTTTGCTTGGTTTCGCTTAATTTATTGTTGATATTGCTATTTATCTGATAGAGGATGTGAAGGTTTACATTCAAACTCAACCAGGTTATGTAAGAGGGTTAAGTGATGGGTTATCTAAGATTGTCAAATCTGAATGGTATCTCAAGTACATTTTAAAAGATTGAAATTCAAGCTAAAACATGATCTAGTGCATTGATGAAACTTAAATAATTTCTTTATTTATATTGTTTTTTTACTTATTTATAAAATTTGAGAGCATATTATTTATTAACAGAACATTTTTATTTTATAACATAAATATGAAATAATGATTTTGACTTTGCATGTGTGAATCGATCTCAAAGTTTGACAAGAATGAACCTGGTATTAAATTTATCAACTTTCACTTTTTATTTGTGTGAAGCTGGACATTAAGTTTCTCTTTCAATAAAATATTGTAATACTATATAAAAATGATATATTACCAGCGAATTTTCTGGAAAAAAATTATTCATTTTCCGATGAATTTGGAAGTTTTCTAGCGGATTTATGATGAAATTTTTTTTGACAAGAAAACTAGCATCAGAAACATATTCCGTCAAAAAGGAAGCGCCAAAATTTTTTTTTTTGGCGGATTATTTTTGTAGATAAATTTTTTGGAGAAAAAAAAACTGCCGGAATAAAGAAAATGATTAAAATTTCTTTATTATTTTATTTTGATAAAATTTAATTTAATTATTTAATTTAACAAAATGAATAATTTTATATATTTCAAATAATTAATTTACATAAAGAAGTTTTTAAATCAATAATTAATTATAATTTAAAATAATTATTAAATAAAATAAGTTATTAAAATAATACTTAATTAAACTACGATATTAAATGAATAGCTAAATAAAATAATTTCATAAATTAATGATTAATTAAAATAAACTTCAAAATTATTAATTAATTAAATTATGAATATATGATATTTTTAGAAACTATTAAAATTCATTGGAAAATCCGCAGGAAATAAATCCCCAAAAAGTGTGCCAAAAAATCTATGTGAAAATTAGTAGGAAATATTTTAGCATAATCCACTGAAAAATTAGTCCGCTGGGAATCCGTCGGTAATAAATAATTTTTCTGTATTTCATGATGCATTATGCTTCATATAACATTTGTGTGAAATCTCTTGTTATAATTTTAAAGTCTATAAAATTCTCTATAAGACTATGTAAACCATCAAGGTGTTGCATTCTGTCCATACAATTTCTTGCACAAGTTATTTTCATGTGATTTTGATTTAACTTCTTTTTCTTTACAGAAGCTTAGCGGAATAATTTCTATCCTTCATGAGGCTTGGTAGGTCTAAAGAACTTACATTTTTTGTAATCATCATCATTAGCCTTATTTCCTCCAAGACTTACTGTAATAGAATTGTCTGTTTCAAAAACTTAAAATTCATGATAATTAGCTAAGTTATCAATTGTCCATTATAACATGATTGTGCTCATAATAACACCTAAATGACCCTTAAAATTGGACGAATTATTTAATCGCAATTGATTATATGAGGACTAACTTGCAGTGTTTTGATGATCGAATAGTCAAGTCACGCAACGGCTCTTTTGGCTCTAGTGATTGACTTGTGATTCGGACTTCCACTATTCCTTTGTGATTTATATTGTAGATTTTTCTCCTTTAACTTGTTCTCTATTTTGGATCTTGATCCTTTCAGTTTTGGGGCCTTCAGCATTCGGTCGTTCTTTTCTCCATATGGAGACAAATATGCCCTCTATTATTCCTGATGATTGGGGTGCCCTCCTCTTAGGATCCAATGATTCTTTGAAAGGTTTGTTGGTTAATAGTAGATCTGGGTCTACTTCTCACACTTTTTGTGATATTTTAGCGGGATATTCTTCTCCGAAGAACCCTACTTTTTCTTTCACTAAATCGATGGTGAAAGGTGTTCCTGTAGTTTTGATGTCTGATGATGATATTATTAAACTTGCTTCACCCTTTTAGTTTACACTTGTTGGTAAGTTCTCTATTCATAGACCTAACCTAGATGCTATTCAGAACTTTTTTGTGAAGTTGAAGTTAATTGGTAATTTTTCTATCGGTATGCTTGATGCTAGGCATGTTTTTATTTAGCTATCCAATGATCTTGATTATAGTTATGTTTTTTCTAGGAGATCTTATTACGTTCTTAACTGTCAAATGAGGTTACTTAATTGGACTCTATTCTTTGATGTCAACGAAGAATCACCCATTGTCCCGATATGGATTTCATTTCTTAATTTATGTTTACTTCTTTTTAATACTAATGTGCTACATGCATTAGGATCAATTTTTTGTAGATCGCTCCAAACAGACCAAGCTACCGTTTCTCGCTCGAGGCCGTCTATGGAGAGGATTTTGGATGAACTTGATATTACTAAGAAGCATACTAAAGATGTTTGGATTGGTTCTAAAAATGCTGGGTATTTATAGAAGGTTGAGTTTGAAAATGTACCTGATTTCTGTTTACATTGTAAAATTCATGGGCATGCATTTACCGATTATTTTATTGCACATCCCCAACTCAGAAAGAACATTAATAGCTATAAAATGGTGGTTGAACCCATCACAGGTGAACAAGCCATGCTTGTTGGTCTTTCTCTTTCTAAGAATAAAGAACATATACTTCATTTAGAGGAACCTAAACCCTATGGAGATGACATAGACACTGATTCTTTAAATTCTTCCAAAAGGAGTGGAGGTGTGTTGAATAAGTTTAACAAAGATGATGATAAGGGAGAGGATAGGGTTGTTGTGAATGTCAATGAGATTGTTGTTGAAGATAAAATTGAGGAAGCTATAAATACCTTGGGCTTGGCGGTTAACCAAGAAAGGGAACTAATAAAAAGTGTGTCACCCAACCAGGATAATTATGAAAATGAGAATGATACTAACCTAGCTAATGAGGATAATTATGGAAGTGGAAGTGAGAGCAATACATTAAAACATCAGTTGGGCGATAAGGAAAAGAACGAGGATTTAAAGGAAGGGGAAGTGGGTTCTATTGAAATTTGGATTCATATGGAAGAACTTAATGATTCGGCTAACTCAATGTCACCTCCCAATGGGAAGGGGAAAAATATTGAAGAAGGTAACACCTATTTTTCCAAAAAGTAGGCTAAGAACAAAAAAACCAACTTGAGCACTACCCCTAGGGTCACTAGAGCTACTAATCACTCTTTTAATGGTTAAAGTTCTTTTGTGGAATATTAGGGGTGTGGGTGGTTCTCTCTCTAAAGATAGAGTGAAGAATATTTATAGGATTCATGGTATTCAATTGCTTGTTTTAATTGAACCATTGATTGATGCTACTAAGTTGGAGGCTGTTAGGGTTAATTTGGGTTTTGATTTTTCTTTTGGCAAATGTACAAATAAAATTTGGCTTTGTTGGAAGCGTTCTATTTCTTTAGATGTTATCATGGATTTCCCCCAAGTGATTCACACTAATATTTCTCTGAATCAAGTTTCTTGCTTTGCTTCTTTCAATTATGTTTCTTGTTCTAGAGTTGGGAGGAATCTCCTTTGGGATCAACTCTTTGATTTTTCCACTTCTATTAATTCTCCTTGGTTTGTGGGTGGAGATTTTAATTGTATTACTAATGCTACTGAATGGGTGGGAGGTAAGTCTCCTAATTTTCATGATATGGAGGATTTTAATGATATGATAAGAAACTGTAATTTACATGACGCGGGAATAGTTTTACTTGGAACAAGGGCACTATGTGGCAAAGATTAGATCACATTCTTTTTAATAATTTTTTGATAGCTTCTTTTCCCAATACTCATATTACTCATCTTAGTCATACTTTATCTAATCATTCCCCTCGATTATTAAGCATTAGTAATACAAATGGAAATAGTTTTCCTCCTTTTAGGTTTCAAAATATGTGGCTTCTTGATGATAATTTTTTATATATTATGAAAGAAAATTGGGATGCTCCACTTTTCCCTACTGATAATGTATATGGCATGATTAGGCTCTGGTTTAAACTTAAAAGTCTTAAGCAAAAGCTTTCTTGGTGGAATAAATGAATTTTTAAAAATATTTTTTCTAGTATCTTGAAGGCTGAAGAAGATGTGGATAATGTTGAAATAGATTATATGCATAATTCCTCTATTGATAAACTGACCTTTCTTAATGAAGCCAAGACTAATTAGTTCAAGCTGAAGAAAAAAGAAGAGGCATCTTTGAAATTTTTAGTGGAAGGTAATCGTAACACTTCCTATTCCCATAATATTGCTAATCATAATAAGGTTAGTAGGCAAATTTATAAGATCACTTCAACTAATGGTAATGTTATTGAGGATCCTGATTTGATTTCTTCTTTGAGTACTAAGTATTTCCTTATAGTCTTCAATTCCAATTTTACTCCTAATCTTAATACTGATTACTCTTTTATCCTTTCTCTTGTTTATGAGGAGGATAATGATATGCTCACTAATCCTCCTTTTGAAGAGGAAATTTGGAGTAATTTAAAAAAAATGAATACTAAATCTATTGCTGGTCCTGACGGTTTTACCAGATATCTTGGGATATTATTAAGAAGGATCTTATTAATGTTGTTATAGATTTTTTAGTGGAATCCTATTCATAAATTTTTCCTGAGTCTCATAATATTAATTTATGGAATGATTTTTGGCCTATTAGCTTATGTTCCTTTTTAAATAAACTTACTGCTAAAATTTTAATGGGGAGGCTTGCTTTAATTCTTCCTAACATTATTTCATTAGAACAGTTTGGTTTTGTGAAAGACAGATCTATATTTGACGATATTTTACTTGCACAAGAGTTAGTTCATGATTTGGATAAGATGGTGGTTGGGGGTAATATCATCTTTAAAATGGATTTTAACAAAGCATATGATAATCTTAATTAGGAATTTATCTATATCATTTTAAAGTTATTTGTCTGATTAAAACTTTTATTGAACTTTGCTAATTTTCAGTTATCATTAATGGTAAGTCCCATGGCTTTTTTTAGTCCTCTCATGGTTTAAGATAAGGAGATCCTTTATCTCCTACTCTGTTTATAATAGCTATGGAATTTTTATCTCGTTGCATTAATCATCTTTTTCAGAATGAATCCTAATTTGTAATTTTGGACTAGTGGTAGTTTTCCCTTAACCCATTTGAGCTTCGTGGATGATTTCATTATTTTCTCTAATGACTCTATAAAAATGGTACATAATATGTTCATTTTTCTTAATGTTTTTCAGCAAACTAGTGGTTTAACTTTTAATATTTCTAAGAGTTATTTTATTCCTGCTAAATCTATTTCTTTCACTTGTGTTTAAAGTATTGAAAGAAAATTTGGTTTAAATAAGAGGCTCCTCCCTTTAAAATATTTGGGTACGCCTCTCTACAAGGGTAAGAAACATTCACATTTATTTGATGATATTTTCTCTACTACCCATAAGAAATTTTCCACTTTGGTCTTCAATTTTTTATCTTATGGTGGTAGACTTATTATAATTAAGCATGTTCTTTATTCTATCCCAATATATTTGCTTCATACTTTGTACCCGACTTTAAATATTTGTAGTAGGATGGAGATTTTATTTAATAAATTTCTTTGGGACTCTAAGGAAGGTAATCATTCTATTATTTGGGGCTCCTGGAAGAATTTTTTTGGTACTATGGATGAGGGAAAATTGGGTTTTAAGACATTTACGAATATGATCAAGACCTATAATCATAAATTGTGGTATGTCTTTACAGTTTAAAAAAGTTTATGGGCTAAGTTTATGGTGTCTAAGTATTGTGTTGGGAAGCATCCTTTAAATTGTGTTTTTAAAAAAGATGACTTTTTTAATTGGAAAAGATTATGTAACATTAAATGGGAAGCTGAGGTTCAATGGGGTTTGGGAGCTGGTGAAATTTATTTTTGGCGAGATAAATGGTTGGGTAATTTTTCTATTGATAATCTTCTATACACCCATTATATCTCTATTTTTAAAGTTAGGATTTTATTTTTAATGAGGGTTAGAATATTGATTTACTTTCTAATTTGCTGCCTGAATTTATAATTAACTTGATTCTTAAGATTTCTATTCATTTGGAGAGTGAAGACTACATTTTGTTCAATCGCTCTAATGATGGGAATTTTTATACTAAACAAGTTTGGAATATGATTAGACAACCTCTGCCTAGGAATTATCTTATTGTTACTTTCTGGCATGCAAGTATTCCTCCTTATTCATTTCTTATTTGGAGAATTTTGCATAATTATATTCCTATGGATTCTATTTTTCTTACGAAAGGTTTATACATTGTTTTCAAATGTCAATGTTGCTATCACACTGAAAATATGAATCATGTGTTTTTCTAAGGCCCTATTGCTATGAAAGTCTGGATTCATTTTGACAATATGTTTAAAGTGTTTTCTACTTTTTGGTTTAACTCTATAACTGATGTTCTCAATGAGTGGTTTACTACTACTAAAGGCAATATTCGTAATATTCTTCCTGTCATTATTTGTTGGTTTATTTGGACTAGTAGGAATGCTTATAAACATGAGAATATAAAATAGATGCTACTAGTGTTATCTCTAAAGTGAAGAATAAAATTTATCAACTTTTTTTTTGTAAAGCTTTTAAAGGTTATCATCACCTGGTTTGTGAGTTTGGATTGAATTTTCTCTCCCCTACTGTTAGTTGTAGTGATAGGATTATTTACTGGAAGCATGAAACCTAAGGTGGCGTGTTTTAAAATTAATATTGATTGTGCCTGAAATAATTCAAATATGGGTTGTGGTGGTACTATTCAAGATTCTATTAGAGTTGTGATTGTTGCTTTTGCGGGTCCCTCTAATGCTACTACTATGATTCAAGCCGAACTTGAAAGCCTCTTTTGTGATCCAATTAAGCAATTCTTTTGGCATCACTAAGTTATGGATAGAAGTTGATGCTTTTCTCATTATTCTTATGTTAATGGTAACATCTCTTCCAATCCAGTTAATTTCTATAGGATCACAGACCTTAAGCACTCGCTCTCTCTCATTGCTTTTAAAATCTCTCAAACCTTAAGGGAGGGGAATGCGGTTACCGATTCTCTGGCTAAATTGGGTTGTAATTTAGATTATTTTATTGAGTACTACAAGCATACTCTTCCTAAAGAGGCCAAAGGGCTGGTTAGAATAGACCGGATGGATTTTCCTTACATTCGTTCCTATTTTTTCTTTTGTTTGGTTCTTTTTTGATGATTTTATTTATTTGGTTTTTATGTTGGTTATGTTGGGATTTCTTGGCCAGTTTTGGTTTTATGCTTCATGTGTTAACTATATATCCAATCTATTTGGAGGCTGGTATTTTTTGTTGTTGTTGGCTGACTAGTATTTTGTGTTATTTTTGCCTAGCAACTCACGAGATTAGAGGGTTATATTTGGATGAGACTGGTACAATGCATCTAAACTATGCTTCTATTTATGATTTAAATCTTCTTGATTACATGTCCTCCTATTCGTATGCATTGAATTATGTTTTGCTGAATATTCTGGGTGATCTTTGTTGTGCTCACCTAGACGATGTTAAAGTGTTACTGCTTTTCCGAGGAATTTTTCATGTGTTGCTCCAGTTCAATCTTAGGTTGTTGCTTCTCTGGTTTAACTAGGTGTATTAAATTGTTTTGGAATCAGGTTTGCAAGGACTATAATATATCTTGTTATAGAAATTCGGGTGTTAAGAAACAAGCATTAACTATTATGATTATCTATTCGAATAATGCTTTTTGGACTTGTTGTTCACTGGTGGTGATTCCCGGGATTATTATTGATTTGCATTTAGGGTTTTATGTTGCTAGTGCTGGTATAACCCATACGATCTACCCTCCTACCATTAGTTTCAATCTTATGCGCTTCCCGTCCCCCTTATCTAATACCATGATCAGTGCTTTTCTGTTTATCTATTTCTCCTCTTGGATTACAAAAAATTTGGGTTATTGCAACTTGCTAGAATTTTCTTTTTTTCTTTTATCATATTGAGGGTACCATTTTGCTAGGTTATATCAACAATTGTATCCTTTTTTGTTTAAATTTGATTTGTTATAAAACTGCTTTTCTCTTTCAATACTCTTGTTTGTTTTGGGGGATTGAGGAGTTGGAGTGTAGCAGGATTTTTTGTAGGAAGACGGAGTCGAAAGTATTTCACTTTTCTTCCTTTTTTGGGTCCTGGTTCTTACAGGCCTAGAATGTTATTAGGTTATTTTGTATTTTGTAGTACAAGGGACCATTGGCTCATAGGTTATCTTTGAATTATTTTGTAGCTCTTTTGAGTAGTAGCAAGCTGAAGGTTCTCTTTAAAGACCTTGTAAAATTTTTCTTAATTAACACACAAAGTCCCTTCTGGGATTTCCCCTAAATAATAATAATAATAATAATTAATAAATTAAACATTTGATTATTGATATTGTGCTTTTTAAATCTCTTTTTACGTTTTGCTTTAATATATTAATATAATTCTACAATACCCTATTTATAATTACATTTTGAGCAAAGATAAATGAAATAAATCTATTGTGTATTATAAACCTAAATTGGATGTGTTATATATATATATATATTATTTCCCCCCCCCCCAGGGAATACTTTCAAGCTTTCTTCTTCCTCATCACCGGATGACCCCCTGAATTTCAACGAAACCCATGTTAAAGCAGCTGAGGATGATTTAACGGGAAAAAAAAAATGTGTGTGGTTTTTCCTTGGTAAGCCATTTGTTCTTCAAAAATGGGTTCTAAATTTCAAACCTGTTAGAGAAGAGTTTTCTTCTATCCCAATTTGGTTTAAAATACTTGATTTGCCGCTTCCTTGCTGGACTCTAGAAGGCATTTCATAGATTGTCAGTAAGATTGGAGCTCCTTTAGCAGTGGATGATTTAATGGCAAAAATAACCAGGCTCACTTATGCCCGTGTCTATGTTCAGGTCTCCAATAATTGTGTTTACCCTAAAACCATCCCCATTTCCATTATAGGAGAGCCTTTTTCTCTTAAAATCCAATATGAATGGAAACCGGCCCCGTGTGACCATTATGGTACTATTGTGCATACTTTGGATTTCTGCCCCTCCAAACCGCCCAGCCCTCCTTCAGTCATTCCGCCTACATGTGGGAGAAGCACTAGCCGCAAGCCTCCTCGGCCTTCAAATAGGAATCCTACATCCCAGTTGGCCCAGCATCCCTTCTCCTCCAATTTGGTAGCTGACCCCAAACTAACCCCTTCCTCCAGTTATACCACTGCTCCACAGATTTTGTCAGCCAACCCTACTAGTAATCCTCAAAATACAGTTAGACTCTCAGCATCTTTTACCCCTCAGCCACCTGTAATAGTCACTCCTACTATAGCTAACAATTTAAAGGCAGCATTTACTACCATTCCCAACTTAAACTCTCCAACGGAGGAGATTCTTCCTTCCAGTTCCACCACAATGTCAACACAGCAAGACAAAGTGATATCCCCTAACAAATTTGCTTTAGTTCAAGAAAGTAACAATGAGACAGTGCCTCCTCCCTCCACTTCTTTGCACTTGGACCAGTCATGAAATATCCTATCGTCACAGCCCAAAGCTTCTAGGAGTACGCAATCCAAAAAAATCCTAGCCAAAGCTCAAAATCCCAATGATCCCACCTCGTCTTGCGGCTTAGAATCTTAGAGGTTTCAATAGCCCAGATAAGGTTATGGCTTGTATGGATTTAGTCCGAGGTCACAAACTAAACTTAATCTGTTTTTTGGAAAACAGGATTCATGCCAACACCTTTATGGATCCTTGGTTTTGTCTCAATCATGGAGGTTTGAGAATGAGGACAGTTGCCACAATTTTAGCTTGTCCAATTCGGGCAAGATTTGGATCAAATGGGATCTCCTTCTCATCCAATTTAAGCCAACCCTCGTCACTACGCAATTGATATCTGGTGAATTACACAGGGGATCTGAATTTCTTTGTGTGCTTTTAGTTGTTGATGCCTTTAATTCCCATGCGGACAGAATTCTACTTTGGGACAAACTTAGAGAGATCGGGACTCACATTAACTCTCCTTGGCTCATTCTTTGATATTTCAATTGTTGCTTACATTCTGATGAAAAATCTGGAGGTTCCCCTCTCCATGCTTCTCAACTATCGGACTTTAACTCTGTTACTTTTGATTTAGGCTTGCTTGACTTGGCCTCTTCTGTCTTCAAATACACATGGTTTAATCAGAGGGCTAATGATCCTATTCACTTGAAGTTGGATAGAATGTTGATTAATGACAAGTGGCTAAAATTTTATCCTAGCTCCTATTATGAAGTTCTCTCTCCTTCATGCTCGGATCACTCTCCTATTGTGCTCTATCCTAGTCACCTTGCCCAGTTAAATCATAGATTTCTTTTCAAAAACTTTTGGACTAAACATGACTGCTATTGGACTGAACTCCTTGACACTTTTACTCAACCGTCTCATGGGAACCCCAGACTTGGGTTATATAGCAAGTTGAAAAACTTCAGGGAGATCATTAAAGGGAAAGCTTGGGCTAGTTCTTCTCACCTATCCAACCGTCTTTCCTCTCTTAAGGATCAACAAACTCTATGTCTTGGCATGCTTAATTATGATCCTCAGAATCTTTTCTTGAATCAAAGACTGAAATATCTCAATGCTCAAACCTCTGATTGCTCCTCCTCTTAAACCAAATGGGTGCTTCAACGTGCTAAACTTAAGTGACTCACTCATGGGGAAGAAGACTTAAAATATTTTTTATGCTAGAATTAAAAAGAGAGGGAATGCTAGCCCCTCCCTTTTGATTGCTTGTAAGGATCCTATTGTTAGGCAGGAAAAGATAAATTCTAGAATGAAGGACATCATGCCTACTATCATTGGGGATAACCATGTTGGTTTTATTAAGAATCATATCGCCACTGACAATATTCTTCTTTCTTCTAAAATTCTTTTGGATTTCAAAATGTCGGCCAAAAACAATTTTCTGTTTGCCAAATTGGATATCCGGAAGGCTTTTGACTCTGTCTCTAGAGATTTTATTCTGGCCAGAATAAGACAAAAAGGCTTCCATCCAATCTTTATTCATTGGATCAAAGCCTGCATCTCTGATGTCCACTTCTCAATCTGTATTGATGGCGCTCTGGAAGGCTATTTCCATTCCTCTTCATGTATCAGACAAGGATGCCCCCTCAGCCCCTACGTATTCTATATTGTGGTGGATGCTTTTACTTGTATGATTGACAATGACTCCTCATAGGATAGATTTATTGGGATTCAAAAGAAGGACATGAAACTCTCTCATCTACTATATGCTGATGTCCTTCTCATTTTTGGGGAAGCATCGATGCACAATTGTGTTTCTCTTAGGAAGGTTTTAAACTCATTTGCTAAAGTCTCTGGCTTACTGGTGAATCACAAGAAGAGCAAGCTTATCCTTTCTAGTTACATCCCTAATCCTATGGCTGTTTGTTAGGCCCTTAACATGCCTTCTTATTGTGTAAAGATAACCAACCTTGGTTTACCTATTTCAATAAAAAAATCTTGTAAATCAGATTTTTTGCCACTCATGTATTCCATATCCATTCACTTAGCTGGATGGAAAGCTAGATTGTTATCACTTGCGGGCCACCTTCAATTTCTAAAATATATGGTTTGCAATACTATTGCTTATTAGATTAGGGGGGGCCATCCTTCCAAAATATTGTATTAAGAGTTTAAGCAGGATGTGTGCTAAATTTCTCTACTTTGGTGACATGGAGGCTAAAAAACTACACCTCATTGCTTGGAAGAAAACTTGCAAACCTAAAAAGAATGGAGGACTGGGCATTCCGGATTTATTTGGCATTCAATTTGCAAATTTTTGCTCTCCAATCTTCATATTTTACAATGCAAAATCTACTTTGTTTACTTTCATGTATGCTAAATATGGCACACCTTGGACCCCGATTCAGAGCAAAGACTCTCCTCTTTGGAAAGAAATTGGGAAGATTACCATGCAAATCACTTCCAGCATTTAGTTTGAAACAAATTCTAATAGTATCATTGCTTTGTTATGGGATCCATGGTTCAACGACAGGTCTTTACTGACTGCCTTCCCAAATTAACATAGGATTCTCTTTGAAATTTTAAAGTAACTAGTAGTTGGAGTTTCCATGGAGCAAATAACATGTCCATCAGGATAAGGAATATCAGGCCTCATGCATGTTACATATCATAAACTCCCAACTAGTCTCTTGAAAAATGTAAGATCGATTCCTTCCCCTTTATCGTGCTTTGATAGATTGACTCCACATTCAACAGGAGTACTTATAGGTTTACAGTTATCCATCTTGAACTTTTTTCAATACCATGTTTGCATAGCTTTCTTCTGAGATAAATATTCCAACTTCCATTTGATTGACTTCAATTCATAGGTAATAAGTCATAAGCCCAATCTCAGTCATTTCAAAATCCATATTCATTGTTTTTTTAATTCTTAAAACATCATTAGATTGTTTTAACTAAAGATCAAGCCATCAACATGTGACCAAGCAGTTAAAACATCTTTATTCTTATTCTTGATGTAATGTTCATGCTCATAAGGAAATTTGCCAAAACATTTTTCCTTGAAGTAATTATCTATCTAACTATTTGAAGTTCTTAGTGCTTGCTTCAACCCATAGAGAGACTTTTTGTTTTAAAAGTTTATCTTCTTGTCTTTTAACCTCATATCTTGATGTTTGTTGAATATAGAATTATTCCTCAAGAATTCCATTCAAAAAGGCAATTTTTATATGCATTTGTTGTATTCTCCATTTATTTTAAGGTTCTAAGGAAATTATTAGTATGATTATTTCTAAATGAGCAACATGAGTAAACGCCTCATTATAGTCGATGCCTAATCTGTGATTGTAGCCTTTTACAACTAGTATTTTCTTTTATCTTTAAATTTCACATTTGACATTCTTCATTTCTTTTACACCAATCTCCTTGTGCCCCTGAGGAAGTGAAACTAGCTCCTTTGTGTCATTCTTATCAATTACCTTGATTTCTTCCCCAATGGCATTTTTTCATTCTTTTCTTTGTATGGCTTATTAAATAAAATCCCATGGCTTACAGCCAATAAAGAGACAAAAGATGCTAAGATTTTTTTGATTATTTGTTACTTCATTTAAATCTTGCAAGCTCTTGAAGCATGGTACTCTTTCACTTGAATTTTCTTGATTATTTGTAGTTGGTGTTTTTAGTTGGCTATTGGGCTCCTCTCTTGCTTTATCCATTCATGGTTACTCCATATATTGTTATTCTTCTTCAAATTTGTAATCTTTAGCATGTGATCCCCAGTCTCATTCTCCTCATTCATCGAATATGAGATCTCATCTAACAATTGCTTTCCAACATTTTAATTGTATCGTTTTTATCTTTTTGAGTTGTTGTCATAGTAAATGAAAATGAACTTCTCATTTTTATTATCTAACTTACTTCTATCATGTCAGGTACATGCATATGAGTTATGCTTCCAAATCTTTTTGATGATAGATTTCAAGCTTTCTACCACTCCATTATTCTTGTGCAGTCCTTCCATACACACTTCTTGTTGATGAATAATTAGCCAAAAATTGCACATGAGTTTTCTTCTGCCTAAAATTCTTTCGGCAACCTCTGACTTTTAAGAATTCTTGTTTACCTTATTTTTATACAAGATCATTCTATTATATCCTCCCAGTCATTAGGCTTTCCTACCCTAGCATAGAAGCTCATAAGGAGGATACACAGTGACCTTGTTTTGACTAACCTAAAATGGCCAAACCCTTAGGAAACACATTGCAAGCAAGTCAAGCAAACATGATCAAGTTAGTGCATTGAAACTCATATGTGTTAAAGTAATACTTTCTTCAAATGTCCTCCATTTACAAAATAGACTTTACAAGGACATCCAAAATATCCCAAAGCTTATAAAGACATCCATATTGCCTAGGGTCTAACCCAATCTAATTTTGTTAAATATATCTATGCCGCAGCATATCAACTTGATATCAAGCTAAATTTCCTTGACTTAAATTTAATTCAGCCCAAATTAATCTATGCCGCATCATATAAATCTATGCCACATGATATAATTAGCTCTGATCAGCTCAAATTGACTCATCTGGAGCCAGTCGAAATTGAATCAACATTAATTGGATAAATAGCATGATTTGAATCCTCCTCCATTTGAATTTCATGCTATCTAGCTACTTCATCACTCCACTCTCTTGATCATCTTTCTGTAATCCTCATGACTTTGTGCTAGTTCACCTTCATTAAAGGAATTTTGTGGTTTTAAGTAACTAATTTATGGATCTGTATTGTTGATAAGAACTGGTCATTATTTTTGCATTTTGAGGCTGCAAAAAACACCACTCTTTTTGTCATGGAAAGAGGCATAGTTTTGGAAGTCTTTGATGAATATGATAAGCATCTTCAAAAAATTCTAAATACAAGTTACGACAATCCTCTTACTGTGCACCATAAGCTAATTGCTCCTTTCTAGGGGTTGGATATAACCTCCTTAGTGCTGGAGAAGGAATCTCCCCCTAGCAAAAAATATGCCAAACTTATTTATCCTATAAGCAAGTCTCCTGAACTTTATAAATCTCATAGCCAACTACATAGTAGCATAGTATGTCGATTTATGGTCCTGATGATCAGAAACTCCAACAAACAGGAATTAATTACAAAATTTCTGAGATGATTGTTTGATAAAATAATTCCAATTTACCATATGACAATTCCCTCACACTGTTATTTGATGGCATGAGAATCAAAGAGAGTACAACCATAAAGGATAAGTGGAATCAGGTGTGCGACTAAGGAAGACGAAGGGAATGGTTTGGATCTCCTTTCCTGCTGAAATAAAAACAAAAGAATTTTGAAAGAAGAGATGAAATTATTTTTTCTTAGGTTCTTCATCCCGCCTTTCTATTGCTTTTAAAATATTGAGAGTGAGGGATGACGGATGAAGAGAATGTAAAAGATCGGTGCAAATAAGACCTGTAGAAGAAAGAAGACAACATTATACCTTTACCGAGAAGCATTTGTTCACATCAGATGCATTCATAATGGCTGGATCACAATAAAGGGAGACGATAAGCATTGCATTCCCAACTGCAAAGGTAAATTTTGTCTTGTTCAATGCTTAATACTTTCTGTTTAATTTAATAAAATTCAGCCAACTATTATATATATATATATATATAGATATCCTAAAAAAATTTTCTTGATCGTGCATGAATCATAAAGTAAAATCAAGTTGGAAACTTTAAAAACTAAATCGGAGACCATCTGACCACCGTCGGACTTCCTCCCAGCAGATGACAAACGATGGAATTCTGCTCGACCACAGATTGACACTATAATTCTGCCCGACCGTCGACTGACACTAGAGTTCTGCCTACTGCCGACTGATGCTAGAATTCTGCAAGACCATTGCCTAACGCCAAATTTCTGCCCGACCATCAATTAAAGGCAGATTTTTGTCCAACCACCAAACGTCGCCGAAATTTCAATCTTTGTTTTCAACTGGAGTTTAACTCGATAGTTGATTATTGTAATCTAATTGTCCTCAATATTGGGGACAAGTTAATCACTTGTAATCTAACCAAATACTAGTGGAATCATTTCAATTGGGTGTGTACCCGTGATTTTTCCCTATTCCAGGGTTTTCCACATAAAATTTTTTTAATTCCTTTTTTATTTTGTTTGTGTGCTAGATATCTGTACAAGGTTAACACAGAAAATTTCTAACTCTATCGCCGTGTATATTCTAGTCCACAATAGTTTGGCGCCATCTATGAAAATAAATCCCACGGTTCTTAGTATTACTTCAATGACCAATAGGCAAAGCAATCGCATCTTGGGAGCCTCCCGCTCCAATACCCATCAATCCAAGAATCATTCTATGATTAATGGAATCAATCTATGAATCTTAGATGCCAAGTTTCTTCCTTTTTTATCTTGGAGGCAAAACATTACTGTAAAAGGAACTTCAGAACCTTCCCTAGAAGAATGTATCTAAAAGATAGAAGAATCCCAAAATGAGATCCTTCAACTCCTACAAGAGACTCGCCAACTAGTGGTAACACCACATGAGAAGGTTCTTCTACCTCGAGATCCACCATTAACCGAAGATGTTTAACACGAACATCTTCACATAGAGATTCATCTTCCTTCGCCAAGGAGGCATATGCAATCACATCAAGACATTGAACTTGCTGACACTACAAGTTCTACCCATCCTTCGTATATAAGTCGGCAACCTCACATTCCTTTGGACATCCTTGAAGACTTAGTCTGGCCGAACATTGTTCAGCTCCCACAAAGTGCCTTATGTCATGAGCTGCAAATATTGGTCCAACAAGAGTTCCTCGTGGCAGGTGTAATACAACCTCTTAATTAGTGGGATTTCCAAGAGTCATCACCCTTAACTGAAGCCATTCTTTAACACCCTATTATGGCAGGATTCAAACTATCAAGCAATAATTCCTACGATAGGACATCCAACCCATACGAGCATATCAATCACTATAAAAACCATCATGCATATCTAGTGAGTTTTAAATGTGCTCCTCTGTCTAGTTTTTTCTGCTACTCTCAAATGATACGCTCGAGCGTGGTTCAATTCACTTCAAGCCAGAATGATCCCTACATTCATCAAATTGGTCAAAGTGTTTGTCAAATAATTTGTAGTCAATCAAATAATTGCTAAGGATTATTTTCACCTCTTTGAGATCTACAAAAATGAAGTAAAATCACTGAAGGAGTATTTTCATTTATTTTTAATCGAGGCTCGTCAAATTTTAGGAATAGATCCTGAATTTTTGATAGGAGTCATTCTAAGTGGCCTCCATCCTTGCCCATTTTATTCGACACTTATGTGAGACATGGTTCATTCATATGTCGACATCAACCATTGTATGGAGGCACAAATCTCTATAGATGAAGCCATAAATGCTCACAGAAATAATTCAATCTAACAAATGGAAAGTGCAAAAGTGCACCTATGATGGATACTTTATTCTCATAACAAAAGAAATAAGAGAATTATAATCTTCCTCCTAAGCCCCCACCATGACGGGAACTTAGAAAAGAGGAGTATATAACACTGATCTTATTTTAGGTAAAGTTTCTGATGGCCATTTGATATCAGGAGAATGTAAAGTGGCCTAATCCTTTGAAGATGAATACAGTAAATCAAGATCAATACTGTCATTTTTATCATAGTCGTGGCCACACTACCGAAGCTTGTAAGCAGCTCAAGGATGAAACTGAAAGGCTTATCCACCAAGGTCTTCTTAGATAGTTTATTCAAGATCCACCTGCTCAAGAGGAAGCTCATCCCACTTGGGAGAAAATAAACAATAGCAGATATAACCATTAAATAATCATCTAATAATTGGTGAGATTAATACCATCGCAGGATGCCCCTTATTATCTAATCAATTCTTATTAGTTATAGATGAAAAGTCAACACCAAAGAAGTCTTCTTTCGATTATTCTATTGCATTTGATGATTCTAATTTAGAGAGAGTAAAAATCCCTCATCAAGATCCTCTTGTGATTAATTTGGGGTTAGGTGACTCGTGTTACAACGTCATAAAAATTCTGGTGGATAATGAAAGCTCAGTGGATTTCTTGTTTTACTTGACTTTTCTCAATATGGGTCTCACTAGAGAAAAGCTTCAATATATTGTATGTCCACTATATAGGTTTGTTAATCGAACTGTACTAGCAGAATGGATAATTAGTCTCCTAGTTGTACTTGGAGAATTTCCTCGATTTACTACACATTGCATCTAGTTCATTATAGTAAAGTCAAAATTAGCTTACAAAATAATCTTTGGAAGGCTACTCCAGTCAATCTTTGCGATTATCACTTCCATCCCCCACCTTAAAATTAAGTTTCATACCCTGACGGGAGTCAGAGTTATACGTAGAGATTAATAAGTAACACAATCATGCTATTTTAGGCCGACTCAATTGAAGCCATATGTTACCTTGAGTATTGAAGATTTTAATCTACAGAATGAGGATGTCCCTTAGAGGGCTTCTCTCATAGAAGATCTCACTTATGTATCCATATCAAAAGAATAACCTTCAAGGAATGTGCAGATCAGGACTCTTCTCTCAGATGAGGAAAAGAAAAAATAAGTAAATTTTTACGTATGAATCAGGATATTTTGTCATGGAGTTTGGCATATATGCTCAGAATTGACCCTGAAGTGGTCGTGCACTCCCTAAAACTGAACCCGACATGCAAACCAATCATCCAAATAAAATAAATTTTATTGAAGAACATTAGCAAGCAATCGAGCAAAAGTTGATAAGCTTTTGGAAGCTAGATTTATATGGGAAGTGCAATACCCCTCTTGGTTGGAGAATGTCATGATGGTATGGAAGGAAAGTGGAACTTAGAGAATTTGTGTAGACTCTACAGATCTAAATAATCTTGGTTAATGGATAGTTTTATGCTTCCTTGTATTGACCAGTTAGTTAATACCACCTCTAGACATCAAATATTAATTTTTATGGATGCCTACTATGGCTACAATCAAATAAAGATGGATCCTATAAATGAAGAATCAATGGATTTTTAGATAGATAAGGGGTTATACTATTATTTGGTCATACCATTTGGGCATAATAAAGCTAGAGCAATATATCAGCAACTTATAAATAAGGTTTTCAAAGACCATATTGGGTGTACTATGGAAGTATATGTTGATGATATGCTGGTGAAAAGTCTTAAAAATCTCAACATATATCTAACTTGGAATAGTACTACCACCTATTACGATAATATAATATATGACTCAACACTACCAAGTAAGATTTTGGAGTCACCTCTAGAAAAATCTTAGGGTTTATATAACCCACCAAGGAATTGAGGTCAATCCTAAGAAAATTAAGGCACTAAGGGACCTGGTGCCCCTAAAGAATATCAAGGTAGTCCATAAACTGACTAGAAGGGTTGCACCACTGCCTCATTTACTAGCCCATTAAGGAGATAAATATCTATCATTCTTTAAGATACTCAGAGGTGCTCATAGCTTAAAATATTAATGGGTTGATGAATGTCAAGATGTTATTGAACAAGTACGAAAGTATTTGGCATCTCTGCCACTACTTTCTAAACTAATACCTGGAAAAAAGTTGTATTTGTACTTGATTATTTCAGCCGAGTAAATCAATTTAGATTTGGTCTAAGAAGACAATGATGTACAATGCACCATCTATTATGTTAGTAAGATCCTATATAAAAAAGAGGGATGTTATCCCCTAGTGGTAAAAATAGCTTTGGCATTAGTTTACTCCACCAGGAAACAACTCCCTTATTTTCAAGACTATATAATGGAGTTTACATAAATCTGCCATTGAAAATTATCATGTAAAAGCTAAAAGCATCTGACACACTAACCAAGAGGTATGTGGAAGTTAGAGAGCTTAAAATCTACTACTTTCCTAGACCCGTATCAAATCTCAATCACTTATAGATGTTACATTTTAATGCACCATCCCTGTATCTGATGATCCTCTAAGTTCTTCTGATTCACCTCTATATTGGACATTATATATTGATGGAGCTTCAGGAAGTTTTAGTGCGAGAGTAAGAATTCTGTTGATCTCCCACTACGAGTCACTCTTGAGTATGGCCTTCGACTTATATTCCCTTTAAAGAATTACACAATAAAGTATGAGGCCTTTATTACTAGACTGAGACAAGAAATTGACTATGAGATACAAAACTTTATGGTTTACACAGACTTGTAATTGGTCGCCTCTTAGGTGAAGGGGGAGTTTGATATCCATAACCCACAACTAGCCTTATAATATAACATCATAAAGCAGTCTTAGCCTATATAAAAGGGCATCATATCATTTATATTCTCCAAGAGCAAAATGTACGAGTAGATGCTCTTTCCAAAATTTCAACATCAATAATTGGAGTTATCTATAAGAGGAAGTGTATCGACTCGTACTGACAATGAGACCAAGAGAGTTATCTTTTCAAGTATCCAAGGTCTGTGTGTAATACAATCAATTGATGAACCAAGAGAGATTTCTTGGATCGATCCAATCTTATCCTTCTTATATGATGGTGTGCTACCTAAAGATCCCATGGCTACAAAACAACTTCAGAGGAAAGCAACAAATTTCACCATTATTGGGGATGAGTTATACAACAAGCCTTCATTAGACCATACCTCAAAAATCTCCCACCTTCAAAAGTTGATTACGCACTTCAAGAAGTCCACTCATGAGTATGTGGAGAATATGTGCGATTAATAGCATTAGCCTATAAGATTATAAGGTAAGGAGCCTATTAGCCTATAATGAAATATGGTGCACTTGAGTTTAATCAAAAGTACAAAAACTACCAATTGCATTATAATTTCACCCATACACCTACTTTGGATCTTGCATCACTTCAGAGTGCCTAGCCTTTCACCTAATAGGGAATTGATATAATGTGACCCTTCCTTATAGCCATTAGATAACAAAAAGTTTATTATCTTGGATGTGGATTACTTCACCAAATGGACGGAGGTAGAATCTCTTGCAAAGATTACTAAAGCTAATGCCAAACAGTTCCTGTGGAAGAATATAATCTATCATTTTGACATTCTTGCAATGATCATTACTGACAATGAGACCCATTTTCCTAGAAAAATATTTACATCATTTTGTAAGAATTTTCTTATTTAGCTAGTCCACACAGCTGTCACCCATCTTAAAGTAATAAGTAAACATAGGTTACAAACTGGACAATTCTGAAAGGGTTGAAGACATGCCTAGAGAAGGTTGGGGGGCTATAGGCTGAAGAACTCCCAAACATCCTTTGGGCTTATCAAACCATGGCTAGAACTCTTACAGGAGAAATCTCATATAATCTCTACTTTGGTATGAAAGCAGTCATACATATTAATATTGGAGTATCAAGAAATAGAGTTTAAACTTTCAACTTCAGTAACAATGAGGAGATGCTTAGAAATAACTTGGATCTCCTCCCAAAAATAAGAGATATAGCCTCACTCAGGAAATGCATATCAGCAAAGAATTTCTCGACACTATAACTAGAGGGTGAAACCTCAATGTATCTTAATTATGGATTTAGTACTATGTAGCATAGAGTTAGATAGAAACGGCTCCTAGTGCAACTAGCTCTCTCCCCTTTGGGAGGGTCCTTATATAGTTTCAACTATAGCCAAGCCTAACACCTTCAAACTAAAGGATGCTAATGGAAAGATGCTCCCTCTAACTTAAAATATTGAAAACCTTCATAAGTATCGTTAGTAGGTGTTTATAGTGCCATTTTTCTTGTGTTATGTATTATCTCCCAAGTTGTTGAAGAGTCCCCGTATGTCTTTTCTCTGTGTTGAGTGTGGTAAAACTCTTATAACTCCTATATCCCTAAGTTATATTAGGAATTGTTGTACTGTCTTAAATAATGCAGTAATATGATTTTCACTTTGTTCTAATATTATCTCCTCCCATAAAATGATTAAAAACCAATAAAGAATCTAACCTCTTTATCCATGATTCGAGAAATACACAATTTATATTATATCTCAATTACTAAATTATCAATCCCAAGGGAATTTGACCGGAACTCTTCCATACATGTTAAATGTCAACAAATAAATGCTTTGAATAAAACCTCGAATAGGTTAAATATCCTAGGAGGATGTCTTAATTCTCAAATCACAAAATGTTCAATCTCAGGGGGATTCGATATACATGTTAAATTTCATTAATAAAATGATTTGACTAACAATCTCAGATAGGTCAAACATTTGAGGAGGATGTCTCTCACATTCCCTCAAGTCAAAAAAGCCCCCTATAATATTTCTCATCATCTAGATTGAAATAAAACTAAGTGAATTTTATATACATATAAGAAAGAAAAGAAAAGATCATCAATAACTTCTTAATATATCACCAAATATATCATATATATTATATGACAACATCAATATCAAATATATGTAACATGTAAAGTAGTGCACCAATAATAGAAAAATACTATATAATATAAATATCAACATCATACTCGAGGGCGAAGGCCTTATATAACCCACTCTTTATCTCATCTCCATAAGAATCTAAAGAAGAGTCATTGTAGTAGAATTCTGGCTAGGATTAAACCCCTCTATCTCAACTCTAGTCTTTTGCTACACTAGATGGACGCCCTTTAGAAAACCTTTGATGATGCCCTCCTCCATGCACTCTAACTCTAAAGCTTCAAACTCCACATCATATACATGATCACGAGATTCCTAAATATAATCCTGGATGATCATCTTGAATATAACAGTCTTCTTGAATTCTTCAATGACTCTAGAAGGAGACTATTCTGACTTGGAAATGGCTTCTTTCTCAAAAAACAAATTCTGGAACCTCTTATTTTCCTTTTTAATGGCTACAATCTTCTCCTCAAGGACCTTCTTATCTTTAACATGCTGATTAATTTCTACCTGTGCATCCACCAACTTAATATACAGACTATCCATCTGTTGATTCTATAAAGAGGATGAAGTTTACATAGTAGTTAATTATGTCCTGCACTCTACTATCTACTCCTTCACAACCTTCATCTCTCTGAACTTGCCATCATATTTCTTCTTGTTCTCTCTTTGGAGATACTTGACCTTCACTAACTCATTATTCCAACCATTTAAGGCTTTGGTCATTTTAATTTCAAGATTCATGTGTTGCACAAATTGAAATAATAAGAAACTTTTCATAAGGGAGATATCCTTATGAGAATACAAAAAAAAAAAAAAAAATCATATGAACATATATAAAATTTGATGTAATTTTTAAGCCTCATTTAGGGTAGCTTTCTAGAATTTTTTTATACTAGAAGTATTTTTACTAAAAAATTGCTTTTAAAAAAAGTTATCCCAAATGAAGCCTTTGGGACTGCTTTATTAATGCTTCTTCATGCAACTTTGTAGCACCAAAATTAAAACTTTTGTACTAAAAAGCTTCTTTAAGAAGCACTAAAAAGGCATCCCAAATGAAGCCTATATCTTAAAATATTTGAGCATTTCAACTAAAAATTTTATGGTCATTTGAAGCTCATTTTATAAACAATCTATAAACTTTATCACCTTAGGCTCAAATTAACTTTAAATCATAATGAGACTCATGGATACTTAAGAATCCATGTTTATTTGATAATTTTTTCATTCAATTAATGTTTGTTTTTAAAGTTTAATGGCTTGCCCATTAATAAATTTGATAAAGCTTGATCAAATAATTAATAAGCTATTATATATTGTTGCTCGTTAATAGGCTCAGCAAAACTTATTTGGTTAGATAGCAAATCAAGCATGAGCATAATTTTGATAATTTAACTTAACTTGTGCAAGTTCCGGCTCAACTCAACTCATTTCATGTATAACCATATTCTTTATTTCAAGTGATCAAATAAATAAAATAGAAATAATTATAAATTAAAAATAAAAATAATCCCAAATATCTTCTTAATTAGTTAAAATTTTCAGGACATTAAAAGTATACTTGCCGGCAATCGAGATAGTTAGTAGAAAAACCTCCTCTACCTTAAAGTACATGTTTGTTTACAAACATTGTCTTTTATAGAGAAATATTTATACTAGTAAATCTACATTCATGCCTAATGATCGGGCTAATAAACTCATTATCATTCTCTCTCAGGAAAATTATTACGGAGCTTTTTTATTTGCTAAAAAGAAAGATTAAGTATTTCAATTATAGGAAAAAAAATTAGTGTTTTATTTGCTAAAAAAGAAATACAATAAAAAAATTCAGTGAATTATTTTTTTACTCGTTAGTATGTTATTGATGTTTTGTTAACTTGCCAAATTTTAATAGATTTTTTTTCATGACAAGACAACTAAACTTTTATGGTTGTTGCCACCTCCCACCGCATGCCAACAGCTGCTATTCGCTCCATTGATGGTCTCCGACCAACCACTATCCGACAGCAACTACTGCCCCCCGCCGTTGTTGTAATCGACAACCATCTTTGTCTAATGATTAAGAGTTTTAGTTTTCATCATAGAGACATCAATTTGAAATCTTAAATATTTAGGTGTATGAATAAATTTGTGTCTAAATCCTTTGAAATCTTGAAAAAAAAAAAAAAAGAAGATTTGATGTTTCCAAAAATTTCAAATCTAATGCTTTAATTATTTTACCCAAAACTCAATAGATGATATCTTATTATTAAAGAATATCATACACGTTCAATATTATATAATCATATATTTATTTACTACATGTTATATGCTTAAATTATCATTTATTTTTTATCACATGTTCATGACACAATTAATCATTTATCTTAATTTTATATTATTATATTTAATATTATATATTATTTTAAAAATATTTTATAAACTTCACATCAATTAATCAAAAATTTGTAAAAGGCTTAAATATGTTGGGTTGAATTTTGAACTCACAAGAAAAGCCCATCTAGAAACTAACAGAATGTACGGTCCACTAGAACTCTCAAGAAATTAGATATTCTAGAGATGAGTCAGTCACTTGTAATCTAACTAAATACAATTATTTAAATATGTCATTTTTTGCAACTCAAATAGTTTGTAATCCTGTAAAATATATTTTCAAAAATTTTTAGCTTTAAAATCTGAAAATAAGGGGCAACTTATATATCATAAAAAATCATCTTAATCGGGTACAAATTTCAAAGCAAAATTAAGATGGAAACTTCAAAAATCAAATCGGAGACTATCAAAACTTTGATTTTAGTGTATATACAATCGAATTGAATGTCTCAAAAATAAAAACTCAGTGACACCAAATTCAACTCAATCTTTGTCCAAATGAGATCAAATCAAAGACATGAAGTGCATTTGGAAGGTTCAATCCATAAAATTAATTACAAAATAGTTTTCAAACGTGACATGCTTAAAGTCGAATAGAGCGGCTCAATTAGACGAATCCAATGACCCTAAGTTCATCAAATTCTAATATTCTTAAGACATTCAAATGCCTAGTAAATGGTCCACAATCAATGGACTCAACATCGATCACCCATTCAAACCCCTCCCAATTTCCTATTGATATTCCTCCTTTTCACTGTTCATGCCACTCTCAAAAAACTGTAATGAGAACCCTCATTTCTCCTGAGAAGGCACTCAAGAAAGAAGAAAAGAGAAGGAAGCAATGAAGCAACAAGAGAAGAGAAGGAAGCAAGGAAGCAAGAAGAAAAAGAAGAAAGGGAAGCAAATGAAGAGAGCTTTCTTGCCACCAGACTCCTCGACCACCACCAAACTTCTACCCAGCAGCTAACCGATGTTGGAGTTCTGCCCGACTACCAACTAACGTAAGAATTATGCCTGATCTTCGACTAACACCAGAGTTTTGCCCGGTCACCGACTAACGCTGGAAGTCTGCCTGACCATTGTCTAACACCATATTTCTATTGGACCATCAATTGAAGCCTAATTTTTGCCAAACCACCAAACAATGTCTAATTTTTTATCTCCGTTTACAACTAGATTTCAACCCGACTGTTGATTATTGTAATGTAATTGTTCATTGTTTTGGGGATGAGTCAGTCACTTGTAATCTAACTAAATACAAATGGAATCATTTCAACTTGGGGTGGCCTTATGTGTTTTACCTTTTTATGTTTTTCAACGTAAAATTATGGTGTTCCTTTTTTATTTTGTTTGTGTGCTTGATATCCGTATAGCTCTATATTTGTATATATATGTATATATATATATATATATGTCAGAAATGCTAATTAAATAAAGAAAATATTTAAGTAAAATCTTTTTTGTTAAAATATAATTTATGTAGATTTATACATAAAGCTTTGTTCGACATTTCTTGCATTTCATTCATAATATTCACTTGTGATTTAATGTTTTCACATTCATGAAACATAATGCATTTGAAAATAATATCCATTTTTTTTATTAGATTCATATACCTTGCTTGAAGGCAGATTAAACTTGAAATTATTCATGATAATATTGAAGAAAAAATGTTGAAATCTCTCGTAGATTTATCATATTTGAAGTTGGTTAAGAATTGAAACAACGCGTTATAAAATTGAAATTAGCATGTCAAAATTTTCGTTAGATTTGATTTGCTTGAGAATATGATTGAATGCTAAAATTATTTTTCATGAAATTTGAAATTAAATACTGAAATACGCACTGAATTTTCTTAGTTTAGGGTTGAACAAATGTTATGATTATGAACATGAAAAATCATTTTAAAATACGATTTGCATGAAACTTTGTAATAAGGAAATGCATATATTATTGCAAGTTAGGATTGGTGACACTGATTATCTTATTAATTATTGATTTTCATAATTGTGTCCACACATCATCTATAGCATTTATATGTAAATAATCTTGGTCATAAAAATACACATTATTCTAATACATACTTTTGTTTGTTCCTCAAGAGGGACAATTGGAGCCAATTGGATAATAGGGTTGAAGATTTTAGGTGCTATGGCCGGATACTAATGGACATACTCTGATGTAATGAGTGTTTTAAAACTTAGAAGGCTTTGGTCTCTGAGCCCCTTCCCGTACTTTTTAAAACCTTAGGACTCAATAGAAAGCCTGATTTTTATTTTATAAATCTAATAACCCATCGAATTTTTTTTTTTTTTTTTGATAAATGCAAATTGCATAATAAAGAAAAAAAATTATAATAACAAAGCCTCCATTTCAAGTTGTGCCACATCCCAATGAACTCTTCTTTCCCCAAAAGCAAGTAATAATCTTCCTTTGTGATCTCTAAAAGCTCCTCCAATTCCAGCACTATTAGAGATCAATAGAGATGCATCAACGTTTATTTTAATCCATCGTTTGCATGTAGACATTTTTCTTAGTTTTAAGAGCGTTTAGATCTGATTATTTGAACTTAGCATAAATTCCTGTGTAAGTTACTAGGATATAAAACTTTAATTATTTAGAGGCCATTCATTTAATAAAATAAATTATAATTCAAGTAATTATCAAATTTATGTAAATCGAGTCTTAACCCTAAAATAATGAATAAAACCCCACTTATATAGACTAAGCAATAATTTTAACTATAAATTAATTAATTTTAATTGTACTCGTTAACATATTTAATTGCTTAAAATGAATAAGAAATTTAAATAAAAATTTTGAAATAAATTATTTCTAAAATCATAATCAAACTTGAATTAAAAATTAAAAAGTCAAAACAAGTTAAGAACAAAATTAAGTATAGAACTAATTTAAAACAAATTAAAGTAAAAGAAATAAAAGTATAGCCTATTTAATTATAGTAAAAATCAATTTCAGAGTCGAGTCATTAGAAGGTCAAGCTTCTTCAAATTAAATATAAAAACTAAAATACAAATAATAGAGGAGAGGAATTATAAAAAAGTGAATAATAAAAGGATAATTGATTATTGGAAAATTCATTAAAAATCTAAGAAAAATTAGAAAAACCAATATAAATTAATATAAACTAATAAAAATATAATAAATGATAGACCAAATAAATATTTTGATTAATATTTCATCTCTTAATGAAATAAATTCTTAAAATATTGTACAAATTAGAAAATATATTAAAAATAAAATAAAGATAAAAAAATGAAATAAACTTCTATGAATTTTTAAAATAATAAAAAATAAAAGTCTACATTAAATAAATAAAAAATTAAAATAAAATAAAATTTATTTTATAAACTCATTAAAATTTAAATAAAAGATCTAAAATATTAAAACTTAAATTATAACCATACATGGATATTAAAAAAAAGTAAAATTAGACAATAAATCTTAAAGCCTAAGAATTTGACGCACGCACAACTAGGGGTGTCAATTTCGGGTTACGGGTCGGGTTCGGGTCAAACGCAAAATTGACCCGGCACTATTCGGGTTCGGGTCGACCCGACCCATTTTTGCAAACTAGTCGATTTTCTAGACCCGAACCCGACCCGCTTCGGGTCAACCTAACCCGACCCGCTTCGGGTCAACCTAACCCGACCCGTTGACACGACCGATGAGAAACTGAAGTAGGACGCAGGGCGCGCGTAACGACGCAAGTGCGCAACTCTGGACGCACACGAGTGCATGATGTCTGGAACGTGTGAGTGCGTGCCGGGCACGCGTGAGTGAGCATCGCGGGGCACACTCGAGTGCGTCACGTGCGGCTTAGATTGGCAATTGATACGAGACCCTGAACTGACACCGAATGTAATACGATGATGCCTTTGAGACGCGATGCAATGATATACCTCGAGACCTGATGCGACATGATGTGACAGAGGCCATCGGGTAGGCAGACGCATGGCAATCGAGTTTATGTGTTATTTTGGCTCATTTCTGGTCATTCCAGGGGTTTTGGGTTACCCCGATTTTTTAAACGGGTCAGTTTTCCAGACCTGAACCCAACCCGCTTCGGGTCAACCCAAACCCAAAATTTTCGGATCGGGTTCGTGTTGGATTTTTGGGTTGGGTCCAATATTGACACCACTACGCATAACCTAGCATACACTTAAAATTGGTTGTTATGATAATGAACTCTAGCCCTAGAGGACATTGTTATTTCTTCTATTTTTCTTAAATGTGAAACTTATTATTAATGGGTGGGTGTGATGCTATTTGATGTGGTTGGATATGATTGATTATGTGATGATTTACTATTATATGTGAAAGTTGTATTAGATAACCTCGATGATAAGGGTGTTTTAGATGTTAATTTAATAGTATTTTCTACATGTAGTCATACTTATGTAGGGCTACATGGGGGTTAAATTATAATAAAAATTTTTAATTTATAAGATCTTGTGTAGGTGCTTATGTTTCTTTAACCCTAAATTATTAAAAGTATGACCTATACACAAGTTGCTCATAATTTCCAATATCAGAAATGAGCAAATCATATTATATAGATTATATGATATTTTGCACCATAAACTACTTTTTCATACTAATCATACAGGGAGTTTAGATTTTTTTTTTTTTAATTTTGAAATATAATTCAAATGAAAAGGGTTATGAATGTCTTAGTTTGTTTATCCAAGGATAAAGAAACTAAAAGCAAAGAGATATCTTCCCCACTTAGGAGATTTCTTTATGTTGAAAAACTTTCAGGAGGATGATCAGCGATAGTAGACTCGAAGACTAATAAAAAAAATCAATTTATTGTTTTGTAAAAAGACTTACATCATTTATAGGTTTAAAATATAAGTTGTTATTGGTAAAGCCTGACCACTTTTACTTTTTGTAGATCCTAGATTTTGTTAACTGGTATTTAAAAGTTTGTTAGGGTTATTAAACCCTTATGAACTTGCCTGAGGCTACCCAAGAGGGGGGGGTGAATTGGTAGTTTTAAAAATTCTTAAATACAAAGTAAAAACTTTTTTAAGTCTTTTCAAATATTTTAAAACAAGCACAATCAACCACAAAAATTAATATGCGAAAAAGTAAAGTGCGAAAGTAACACAGAAGGAACACATAATATTTTGTAGTGGTTTGGTCAACTTGTCCTACGTCCACTCCCCGGAGCCTTTCCTCTAGTATTGCACTAAAACACAACGACACTCCTTTGGCTCTCATATTTCTTTACCAGTAGCACAAGTTGAGACACTCCTGTAATCTTCAAATTTCAATACACAAAAAAAATAGTTTAAACATTTTATATTAAATTGTGCTAAATCCCTAACATCAAAAGTCCGTTCAGTAAATAGAAGTTCAATTGTTTATGCCAATGATTTCACGTGTTGGTGTAGAATATCCTTCTTTAACAAGCATACTCATGCGATAATCTAGAGATTGTAAAAATGCGGACATGAGAGTTTTCCAAAAATTAAAAGGTATATTATCAAACAATGGTGGTCGATTAATGGAGTACCTTTTCACATTATTTTGGTTTCCAAAGTTAGTCATAGATAAAAATTCAGAAGTTTTCAAAAACTTGTTTTTATGAATCCCGCTCTGATACCACTTAAAAGTTTGTTAGGGTTGTTAAGCTCTTTTGAACTAGCCCAAGGCTAACCAAGAGGGAGGTGAATTGGTAGTTTTAAAAATTCTTAAATGCATAGTAAAAAATTTTTGAAGTCTTTTCAAATATTTTAAAACAAGTGCAATCAACCACAAAAATTAATATGCAGAAAAGTAAAGTGCAGAAGTAACATAGAAAGAACACACTAGATTTTATAATGGTTCAATCAACTTGACTTACGTCCACTCTCCAAAGCCTCTCCTCCGGGTTTTGCACTAAAATATAGTGACTCTCTTTTTGCTCCCACAACAAGGTGGAGAAGCCTTTATAAACTCCTCTCATCGAACCTGGTGAGGAAGAGAACGCAACCTCCTTTTGCTTCCTCCTGAAGTAGGCAGAGAACCATGATCGATTGCTAAAGAAGACCTTCCTAGAGCCACCAAGGAGCCAAGGATGATGAATGGAGAAGACAACTTGAATCCTTGTTTGGAGAAACCTTTATAAACACCTCACAGAATCGCTCTCATAATATTCTCTCTCTCTCTCTCTCTCTCTCTCTCTCTCTATCTCTCTCTCAAGCTCTCCCTCTCCTTCTCTAACTCTCTCAGGTCAGGAAATCAATAAAAGATCTTAAGATCTAACTCTTCTAAACAAGGGCTTAAAATTTTCCCTAATTTGTAACTTGTCATCAAATATCACCTAGGATAATCGACAAATCATTCTGTACGATCAATGTATTTTATAGCCATTTCACCCTGGACGATCTAGGTGGGCTGAACAATTAGAACTCACTATTTATTTTGATCATCTAGAATGATGTGAACATCATCTTGTATGGTTTGTTTAAAACTATAAATATCATCCAGTACATCATTCTGGTCATCCAAAAGATACATGCTAGATAATGAAAAAATATAACTTATAATCCAAGATGATTCTTGGATCATCCTATATGATTAGGTCAAAATCAGGAATTGTCATCTAATAAACCATTCTGACCATCCAGGAGATACAGCTGGACGATGAAGAATTTTAACTGATCATCCAATAAATCATTCTGGTCATCCAGGTGATTCAGGAGAAAACTAAGATTTTTCTTACTTATTATCTAGGATGATCTTGCGATCATCCAGGAAAATATGATTAATCAATCAAACCTTATTAATTTTACTAATCATCTAACTAATTTAGAAATGATTGTAATAAATCATCTAGGAACATATAGGATCATCCTGTATGATTTCTATAAAATAATATCATACCAAAATGAGTTTGGCAGCTGATTCTTTTTAATTGAGTTTATCATCTAAAATGATGTAAGTATCATCCAGGATGAATTGCTTAATTTGGTTGTCTTAACACAAGAGTCCTAATTAGGATTTCTATTTCTAATTGATCGTACAGGACGATTTGGAATCATCTTTTATGATGTGATCAAAAATAGAAAACCCTTAAACTTATAGAATTTCTCCCCTTGAGTGTGTGTGTACAAGGTTACTTAGCATCAGGATCCACCTTATTACATTTGACTCAAGAAAAAAAAATCATAGGAATTACACTTACAGACTAACTCAATCCTAATCTACCCAATCTTGAGTTGGCTTGATTTGCAATTGAACTTGTGGACCTAAAAAGTTAGTAGTAGGGCAACCAAAGTAGATGTGCAGTATTAATAGTAGTAAGAAAATAGAAATGCCATGAACGTTTGCTATCATCAAAATTATAATCCTTAAATCCTGATATACAACAGTACTTTCCATTTGAACATTGAACTTTCTTACTTTAACTTTGCTTTGGTAATTTACTAATGTTTGTATATGTTACCTACGCACTAGTTACCCATGCTTTTATAGGTTTATTTTAGTATGTGCTTTTTACCTAGATGTCGCTTAGGCTCTCAGGAAACAAAATATTTTCTGCTCAAACCTAATAAAATGTTTATGATAACCTTGCAAGATAACCAATTTAGGAAGTAAGCCTAAGCTCATCTAGAGTCACATAAATCATATCCTTCTTTTCTTCTCTTCTTATACATCTCCTATTTGTGGGTAGAAGCAAACCACTAGACTTATGAGGAGGCAATTTTGATTAGGAGAGTTCTGTTCTTAAGATAAAACCTATTATTAAGTCTTTTTTAAAACTTCACATTTTAATTTACTTCATAAGAGTAAATTAGCATGACTTGCATTAGAAACTAATTTAAAAAAGAAAAAAAATAGTCACGCTAGCTTAAGAGCATAATATGCCCTTAATTATCCAGAAGAGCCTGTCATTCCCAAGACTCTTTTTCAAATAGTTAAAGATATAAGGCCGATTTCATTATCTTAAATATTGTTAAACTAGGTTCGAATTACTATAATGTAATAGTTCACTCTAATTCCAGGATCTAATACATACCCAAAATTATAAGTCCTGACCCTCAGGAAATATAATCCCACAATTCTAGTAAAATATCAGCAGAAATAATAAACTCAATCTTAAACTATAACTCCTAGTATATGATAGGATGGGGTTGCCTCAAAGCTTCTCAAAATCTAGCATCTCCTACTTTTGTCGTTTGACTCGCTCAGTTTAATATTGAGTTTTTTTCATAAAAAATACAAATTTCTTTCCTTTTCTTCTACACAATAAATTGAAGGTTATGAAATCATTTCTTTAATCTAAAGTCTTCTTAAGAATTTCCCTCTTAAGATATAATTAACTATAGGGGCTTTTCCCCATAGCCTCTATGGGGAATTGAGAACTCCATAATAAAATAAATTATATTTTATTCCTATAAAATTGATGAAAAATCTATGGAAATATAGATCTTTCTTCTAAAACATATGTCAATTTTAAAATACATTGGTAGAAAGTCGATATTATCATTTCAGATAATATGATATTTTCTTTATTATAACTAATTTTAGAAATGTCACATTTTTTAAAACTCATTCTTACTTTTAGATCCCTTATAGAATATTATGTATATTCTATTCTTTTTGTTGCATTTAATAGTAGGAATGGTTGAATTATTAAAACTCATTCTCTTTTTAAATACTTTCTATAGAATTTCATATTCATCTTTCGTGATGACATGTTATTCTTTGAATTATGTTTGATTATAAAAATAAAAATTTTTAAAACCCCATTTTTTCATTGAATCCATTAAAGAATATCATGTCTATCTCTCATGAAGGTACGTTATTTCACAACATAGCATTTAATCACACCAAGTTAGCATTCCATTTATTTCCCCATAATGTTCTTCACCTTGTCATGGATTGTTCTATTCTTTCTTTATGCTACTCCATTTTGTTGAAGAGATCCTTGAATATTTAGAGATTAATATATCATATTTGATTCATAGAATCCTAAAAATTCTTTTAAATTGAATTCTCCTCTTCATTTAGATAATATAGCTTTGAGCTTGAGTCCACTTTCTTTATTAATAGTAGCCTTAAAATTCTTGAATACTCCGTAAACCTCTAATTTTTTTTCTTCAAGAAATACAATGATGTTTTTTTTTTTAAATGAAAATTCATCAATAAAATGTAGTTGCTCTTGCAAACTAAGCTTTTCCTTTTAGGTCCATAAACATTTGTATGTATGCAATCTAATGGCCTTCGAGTTCTTGAACTTGATTCTTTTGAAAAGATTTTTCTAAAATTCTTCCCAAGTAGAAAGGTTTCACATAATTGATTGGGATGTTTGATGTAAGTCAGACCTCTCACTATCTCCTTTTTTTAAAGTACCTCTAGTCCTTCAAAGTTGAGATGCCCAAATCCAATGTGTTATAACTAAGAATCATCTTTACAAAAAGCTTTGAGGCACTAGGCAATATATTTTGAGTTAAAATAAATATTAGAAATTAATTAATACTTCTCATTCTTCAAGTGAATAAGTATGTTACCTTTGCCTTTTATTACTATTTTTAAATCATCACTAAATAACAAATTGACGCTCACTAATTCATCAAGCTCTATGAATATGCTTCTTTTCCACATATATGATTACTCACTCTAGTGGAAAGGTACCATATTCTATCTTCATTATTTCATTATCTTTATATGCTAGTAATTGAATGTCTAAATAGATTGTTAGACCTAATATAATTATCCCAAGGCTAACCAAGAGGGGGGGTGACTTAGTAATTTAAAAAACTCTTAGTAATTTAGAAATTTGATTTAGATATTTTGCACAATAATTAATTTTCTCAAAATATTTTTCCAACCACTAAAATTTAAATGTGAAGAAAATAAAAATGCAATAAAAAGTAAAGACAGAAGAATAAAAAATTTTATAGTGGCTCATTCCAACTAGACCAACGTCCACTCCTTGAAGAATACTTCTTTAGGTATTGCACTATACCAAAGTATTACTCCTTTGGCTCCCTCAGTAAGGCGGAGAAGTCCTTATAATAACCTCTCTTCCACCAACCTCTGTGCAGTAGATTACCATCATCCTTTCTCACCCTCCTAGTGATGGTAGAGTACCAACATCCTTTCTCACCCACTTGGTGATGGCAGAGTACTGGTATCCTTTCTCACCCTCCTAGTGATGGCAGAGTACCGACATCCCTTCTCACCCTCTTGGTGATGGCAGAGTATCGGTATTCTTTCTTACCCTCCTGGTGATGGCAGAGTACCAATATCCTAACTCACTCTCTTGGTGACAGTAGAGTACTAGTGTCCTTTCTCACCCTGCTGGTGATGATAGAGTACTAATGTCTTTTTTTATCCTTCTGGTGATGGCAGAGTACCAACATCCTTTATCACCCTCCTGGTGGCAATGACAATTTATTGGTATCCTTTCTTACTCTCCTAGTGATAGCAAAGTACCAACATCCTTTCTCACCATCCTGGTGATGGCAGAGTACTGGATCTTCTCCAAAGATATTATCTCAAGAGTCTTCAAAGAAGTAGGGCAGAGATTTGAAGAACTTATAAAGAGATCATCACCTTTTGGCAACCTTATAAACCCTTTACAAATTTTACTTACAAGATCTCTCAATCCTCACTCCCAAACACTCTCCCAAAATACATTCACTCTCACTCTCAAGAGAAAATTTATAGAAGAATCTATGGTTGTCAATTTTTAGGACCCTTATATAGAAACGATAAGAAAAACAATCCAGAAAACTAAAAATTTCAAATAAGACATACTTGGATTATAAAGTATCATCATACTTCATACATAAAAATAATTCAAAAAATCCTTGCACGATCCTGGATGAACTATATTCATACTCTATCAGTCATATGTATGAACTAAAATTGTACAGTACGAATAGCAAGTTTGTCTAGTACGATTTCATACAAATCCATTTTATACTCAAATCATCATCTGTATGAACCCTACATCTTATAGAATGAACTGTAAAATCAAATCATGCTTCATATGGTACTAACATGGACAATCCAATTTTATACTCTAGATGTTGTCTATACGAAACTAATTTTGTACAATATGAACAATTCAAAAAATTTACTTGTTTGTATGTTTCGAACTAGTACGTACCCATTTCATACTCTACATGTCATATATATGAAACTAATTTTGTATGGTACAATCAGTTTAGAAAATGTTGAATTTTTTTGGGACGAACTGTTACGTATCCATTTTGTACTTTAGACATTGTCTATACGAACCAATGTTCATACAATACGAATAATTCTAAAGAAATTTTCAAAGTATGATTCAATTAACTTTGTTGTGAAGGAACTTGCAGGTCAAATCGTCTGGTATAATTCTAGAATCATATAGTATGATTAGTTTAAAAAATATAAGTTTCTACTCACTCCCCAGTATGTGTGTGTGTGCACGGTTACCTAATTGCAATCATACTCTCTAAGACTAAAAATATATATAAAAAGGTACAAACTTCAATTATAAGAAACCCTAATATAATTTATCTTGAAGTCTTCGATAGACTGGAGTATGATTTTCCTAAAATATTAATACACACAAACAACACAAACACAATTTTTCTAATATGTGTTAGGAGAAATAATAATCAACAAAATAATATTTTGGTATAATCAAAACTCACATAATATAAAAAGCATAGTTTTGAAAACTAAGTTGCAATAGTAATAAGGTATCGTTTTCTTCTCTTCTTTATTCCATTCTTCCATATAGTTAACTATTTCATGAAGTTTATTTTTGAGTGCTCTAGATTCTTTATCATAATGCCCAAATTTATTATAGATGTAACACTCAACTTGAGATATATCATACCTTGAGTTCGAGTGTCCTCTACATTGACATCTTATTGATTTTTCTTCTCTTTCTTTAATAATATTATTGTTGTTGAAATCCCTTCATTATTCATTCACATGACCATGTCCTTTCTCATGATCCTTCTATGATGGCTTTTGTTGTTGATGTTGAATCATTTCTCTTTCTTAGAAAATTTGAGATCTAGCCTGAGGAGTTATTCGATAATACATTCATTCATCTTCTTCATTTCTACATCGGCTTAGAATGAACCTAAGAGTTGCTCAAGTATGATCTCTTGTAAATCATTGGACTCCTCATTAACAGTTATGATAATATCAAATTTAGATTTTAAATATTCAAGAATCTTCTCAATATAATCACCTCTTCTAACTTCTAAAATTTTCTTCTTTACTGATTAGAAATAGTAAGGACTCTAGAAAAATAATCGAAGGTCATCTCGCCTTCTTTTTTATTCAAGGAATTAAAATGGTTTCTTAAGGTTTGAAGTTATACCTTTTGAACCTTCTTTTCTCCCTTATACAAGACTTGGAGCTTCTCCCACGCTTTCTTGGATGATATTGCACCATGTGTATTTTTTATGATTTCAAATATTATTATTTTAATTAAAGTTTCTCCTAACATATTTTAGATATATTGCTTTTGTTATTTGTGTGTACTAATATTTCAATGAAATAATACTCCAGATTATTGAAGACTTCAAATCAGATAATTAGGGTTCATTATAATTGGAGTTTATATTTTTTATTTTGTTGAGTCTCAGAGAGTATGATTGTAATTGAGTAAATGTGCACACTTACACTGGGTGAGTGATTAAATTTTTTTATTTTTCTAAACTAATTGTACTATTCGAATTCATTTTATACAGGATGACTTGTTTAGTTACTTTCTCCTACGAGCATTTATATGAATTACAAAAAGAAATTTTTTCTAAGTACTGATCATATTGTATGAAGGGCTCTTCGTATAGTTGACATCCATAGTATAAAAAGAACAGGTCGTTTTCGTCCTGATGAATCCCAATTTTTTCTAAACTAAACATACTATATGATACCTTGTTTGTATAGACGACGAACAAAGTATAAAAATGTGGGGAAGCTTTTCATCCTGGCGAACGCCAAATTTTTTTGAATGAATTATACTGAACTGTGTCTTGTTTGTACAGATGATGTCTAAAGTACGAAAATGTGTGAAACCTTTTCATCCCGATGAATCAGAAAAATTTTCTTAACAGTTCATACAAATGTATGATCATATTGTATGAAAATATTTTGGACAGGTTTGTACACAACAGTTTTTGAACAATTCATATATATATATAATAAGATCGTATTGTACGATCATACATGCTCAAAATGGCAATTTTCAATTTTTTGGACTATTTTTTGTGCCTTTCATATAAAAAGTCCTTAGAAACGGAATTAGAAGAGTTGTTCTTCTTGATTTCATGGATAGAGAGTGAAAGAGTGTTTTGGGAGAGTGTTTCAGAGAGAGTTCTTACAAGTGAAGTGTGAAGGGTTAATAAATTACTCAAAGGCAAGAATTTCTTTGGTATTTTGATTACTTCTCTTCCTTTTTACTTTTTAGTTGCTAGAGAGAATATCTTTAAGAAGATTCAGTACTTTACATACACTTGGAGGATGTGAAAGGATGACGGTACTCTACCGACACTTGGAGGGTGTGAAAAGATAATGGTACTCTGCCGACACTTAGACAGTGTGAAAAGACAACGGTACTTTGCCGCACCAGGGATAGGTGGAAGAGAGGAAATTTTTAAAGGCTTCTCTGCATGCTGTGTGGGCAAAAAAAGAGTTTGGTAATAATACAATACCTAATGAGGGACTCTTCAGGGAGTGGATGTAGGTCTTGTTGGACCGAACCACTATAAATCTTTGTATTCATTTTTATTTCCACACTTTAATTTTTAGCATTTAATATTTGTGGTTGAAAAGCTTATTTCAAAAAGATAATCAAATTTCAAAAATTATTAAATTAGTTTTCTATTAAAAATTTTAGAGATTTTTTAAATTACCAATTCATACCCCCCCTCCCCCCTCTCAGTTAGCCTTGGGACAATTGTATAGGTTTAATAACTTATACAGACTTTACATCAATATTGCATTTCTCTATAATCTCACAAACTTCATGTGCACTAAGAAGTGCCATCATCATGATACTCCAATTGTCATAATCTATTATCTTGAGCATTGGAATTTAGAAGGAAGTCATACCTCCATTCTCAGTCTCTAGAAAGGAACTTGCCTCTAATACCACTTTGTTGGAATGAGAAGGCAAATGAGAAAAGAGAATATGAAAGAGGCTGGTGAGGCTAAGAAGAAGATGAAAGAGGATGAAAGAGGCTATAATTTTATTTCTTACGTTTTGTTCATACAAACTCAAAGACACCGCCACTATTTATACTAACAGTACTCCATTAGAATTGTGCCAACACATTTAAATCAAATGGGTACAAATGAATCTCCAGAATACTCCCCTATATACCATCATATATACATTAAATATTATTCTATACCATTCTAAGAATTACTTTGTAAGAGGTTTCTAGCATCTTCTATAACAGATCAATATAGAAGGGCTTCAATCAACAGCCTTAAATACTAATTGGAAAAAACTAAGTTTAATTTTTAACATCCCCTCTTAAACTTAATTTTATAAGGGTCAAATAAATTTCTCATCTTGATAATGTCATCATACTTAAGTGGCTTGTTGAAGATGTCAGCAATTTTTTATTTTGACTTCACATATTACGCTTATACTTCCCTTCTTGTAATAGAATCTCTGAGTTATTGATACCATTTATTAATGTGCGTACTTCTATCTTGAAAATTTATATTTTGGCTAGTGACATTTCGAACTTGTTATCAATATGAATCTTTGTTGCTTCTTCTTGAGGTAGGCTTAATTCGTTTAATAGATTTTAAAGCCAAATTGAATAATAAATATATAATGTTGTATCTACATACTCTGTTTCACAAATATATAGAGTGATAATTAGTTGTTTCTTTGACATTTAGGTGAAAACAGTATCTCCATGACATCATTCCAATCACTTTTACTTTATCCTATATGCTTAAAATTATTAGATGAGGAGTAAAGTTAGACAAAATGAATTAAACCTTTGATTTATAACATAGGATTCTTTTAACACTCTATAAGTAACTAATAATTGGAGTCTCTATATAATGACTAACAAGTCTGACACCATAAAGAATATCAGGCCTTATGCATGTTAAGTAGTGCTCCCAACTAGACACTTGACAATTATAGGATTAATTCATTCCCCTTTATTGTGCTTTTATAGTTTGACTCCATTTTTATATGGGAGTATTTATAGGTTTATACTTATCTATCTTGAATATTTTTAGGTTTATATTTATCTCACAAGTCTGACGCCATAAATAATATCAGGCCTCATGCATGTTAAGTAGTGCTCCCAATTAGACACTTAACAATTATAGGATCAATTCATTCCCCTTCATTGTGCTTTGATAGTTTGACTCCATATTATAGAACTTTATTGTTAAAAGAGTGCTATTTGTATGTTTTACATTCTTGCAACTTGTATAGTTTTGATGATTTCAAATATTATTATTTTATGTATAGTTATCTCCTAATACTTTTTGGAAATGTTGTTTTTGCTCTTGTGTGTACTAACATTTCAGAAAAATCAAATTCCAGACTACAAAGACTTCAAATCAAATTCAGCATGAGATACTTTGTATATTTAAAAACTTGTATTTTTTCTTTGAATTAAATTTGAGAGGGAGTGATTGTAATTGAGTGAATACACACACACACACACATTTTAGGAGATTTTGAGAAATTTGTACTGATCGTACAGAACGAACATAGTTCGTACGGGATGATAAGATCAGTTATCTCCTCGTAAGAGCAATGGAACGAACAGGAATTGAAGAAAAATTTTTTAAGTCCTGATCATCCAGGACGAAGTGTATTCATCCCAGGACGAAAAGTTCTCTGGAAAATGTTTATTCAAGAACGAAGTGTATTCGTTCCAGGACGAGTTGCTCTCTGGAGTACTATCATCCAGCAAGAAGTGTATTTATCCAAGGATTATTTTCTCTCTATAAAACTTTTGTTCAGACGAACCTTAACTTTGTCCCAGGATGAAGTGAACCGACTCTAAAAATTAAGTGTCGTTCTGCAATTTTTGGGAACAGACCTATGGAATAACCATTTATACCGGACAAACCTATTCATACGGGATGATGTGTGTGTACGAAGTCATTTTATACCCATATACATTAGGTTCCTTTCCAACGCATTTAAGTAAAATCATCAAGGATGATCCACGATCTTATGGGACGATCCAATTCGTACTGACTTGAAAATTTGCAATTTTTGGACAGTTTTTTTATGTCTTTCCAATAAATAGTTTAAACTAAACTTGCAAATGATCTTTTTGCCTACTGATCTTCGTGCCTATTGAAAGAAGAGTCAAGGAGAGAGTGTGATAGAGTGTTAGAAGGAGATTTCTTGCCATTGGAACGTGAAGGTTTCACTTGGTACTCAAAGGTAAGAGTCTTTACTCTTGGTTTGTGATTACTTCACTCTTTTCTTTCTTCCTTCTAGAATTCTAGTGAGAAGATCTGTCAAGGAGATCCGGTTCTCTGCCGACACTTGGAGAGTGTGAATAGCCGAAGGGTTCTCTACCCACACTTTGAGAGTGTGAACAACCGAAGGGTTCTCTTCCTACACCGGGAGAGTGTAAAAGGATGACGGTTCTCTGCCAACATTAGGGATAGTGTGAAAGAACGAAGGTTCTCTGCCAACACTAGGGATAGTGTAAAAGGATGACGGTTATCTACCGCACCGGGTAGTGGTGGAAAGAGTATTTGTAAAGGCTTCTCTGCCTTGTTGCGGGTGCAAAAGGAGAGTCACTATTGGTATTAGTGCAATACTCTTTGGTGCCTCCCGGGAGTAGATGTAGGTCTGGTTTTGACCAAACCACTATAAACCTCGTGTCTTTATTTTTTTGCTACCTTTTTATTTTTGTGTTTTTACTTTTAAAAACTGTGGTTGAAAAATATATTTCTACAAAACTAATTAAAGTTCATTTTTCAGTT
>NW_021319682.1:10053515-10063590 GCF_001605985.2 Dendrobium catenatum | reverse complement strand
GTGTGATTGATTTGAATGCTTAAATAAAAATATTTTTTTTCAACATTGATGTTTGTTTACTAGTTAATTTGCTTGTGTGTTTTTATGTATTTATGAACTTGCATGTGTGATTTTCTTTATTTAGAGTTTGTGTATTTTTGTTGCTTTGTGTTTTTAGTATATTTGTGTTTAAGTTTTTGAATAAGTACAAAAATTTGAAAATTTTGAGTGACAATCGTCCGGGATGAAATGTTTTCATACGGGATGATTTGTGTAGTGTGACAAACTGTCAGATTTTGAATCATTTGAGTGCAGCTTTTTAGTGTTTTAGTGTCACTTTGTCTATATGATCGTCATGATTGTCCGGGATGAAATGTTTTTCAAACAACGGGATGAATGAATAAAGCAGTTGAATGGATAAGGTAGTTTTTAATACGAATTTCGTATGTATGAACCTTTTGGTTCGTCCGGACGAACACATGTCGGTTCGATGTAGGAGACGGTTTCAACTACCATTAAAATGTTATAAGTTTTGATCGTCCCAGGATGAACACATGTTCGTCTGTACGATCAATCTGGTTAAAAGTCTGAACGAAAGGACACTTCGTAAGTTATGATGATTATGAAGAACAGTTTCATTTTGACACATTGAATTGTCCATACGAAATTTTTCATTCAGGACGAATTGAAAATTTCATACGGGATGAAATTTTTTTGTCTGGTACGAACTTATCATTTTCAATAAATAGAAGGGCTTTTGAACTCAACAGTCACACTCAAAACTTCACTTTCAATCTCTTTTGTACTCTAGATCTTCTTCCAAATGGCGAGTTCAGATAAGAGACAAAAGGTTCTGGCAAAGAAATCACATAAAAATTCCTCTGAAAACTTCCTTTTCAAAGCAAATGAGGAATCTTTTCCTAAATTTGCCTCAGCGAAGATCACACCCTCCCGAATCCTAATCCAAGAACAACTTACATTTCAGGTAATAAATTTATTTGCCTCAACAGAATTGGGTTTTATCTTTACCCTGGTCTATCTCTACAATAAGGAAACCTTCCACTTTTTCCTCACCAACAAGTCCTTTAATTCTGACCACTCTATAATATGTTCGTTTGTCTTCAAACAAAAAGTTGAAATCACCAAGCATGACTTAGGAGCCTTTTTGAATTTATGGACAGAGGGAGCCAGAGCCCATCACTTGATCAACACTAATGATTATGCATGGTATGAACTTAATAATGTGATTAGAGGAAACAATGTGAATGAATATGTGGCTAGAGTATCCGGTCTAGTTCATAATGCACGAATCATCCAGCATGTCCTTAGAAATTTCATAATTCCTAAAGTTGATGATATGATCAACATTACCCCTCTTCTTTCTATGGTGACCTTCTTGATCATGACTAAAGAAACTATAGATGAAGCCCAACTTATCCTTAACTATGTTTAAGGGGTGTATGAAATTGGACATGTAGAGCATAAGAGAAAGAAGAACAACGCCTTAGGACATTTTATTGCCTACATTCTAGAGAAGAAATACAATTTGGTTCATCCTGATCAAGAGTTTGAAGAACCGCTCTACTACAATGACGGATCATTTAGAGCAATCTTCAAAGAAGAACCAAGTAAAACTCATGTCATTAGTGATATAGAGGAAGAACCAGAAGCTGCACCTGCTTCTGCCAATGAACCAAATTATCAGGATTTGTTCAAGATTTGATCGCTTAGAGACTCATTTTGATCAACTTTTGTCAAATTGAGACTCATCTTCAGCACAGGCCACACAGTATCAGCATGACATGAATTTATTATAGGGATAGATGAATGATATCAGTACCAATGTGCTATGATGAGTACTTACTTTAACATCTTTGTGGCTAGCACCTCCTCCTCCACACCAGATCAGGGTCCTTCTCAGTGATTATTAACTTAGTTTTATGTATTTATTGTAGTTTGTGTTTTTAGATGTGTTTTTAAGTAAGTTTTGTTGTATTTCTTTACTTTAGATGTTTGTGTTTCTGTATTGATATCCTGACCTTAAATTGTAATATCTTCAATAGTGATATCATATATGTTCACGTGTTTTGTATTTTAATTGTACTGAATGTGTGTTAGCCTTTATGACAATCATTAGATTTTTTATCTTAATAGTGCTATACTTTGAAGTGTAAGTTTAAATTAAATTCATTGAAAATCTAATTTTTCTAAATTTAATCTGCTTATAACTTGATATAATTAGAATTGTCAATTTCATGTCTCTTATTTAGACAACATTAATTCTATATTATATAGCAACTATGATGTTTTCTTATTTTATATTTCACTTATCAATAAATATTTATGCACTTAAAAAAAATTTGAAATTTTTTATTATTGATTTTGGAAAGATCAAAATTACAGAAACAAAACATCTAAAGTAAAGAAAATACAACAAACTTACTTAAAACAGCGGCGGTCCAAAGACCACTGGTTGGACCACCGGCATTAAATCTTACCGACACATTACCGGCTACTTGAACTGTCGGTGTTAAGTAAATTTATTTTTGGCTATCTAAATTGTTGGAGAGCCACAAAAAATGCCCTAAGAATATCCATGCGAGCCTTCCATTTCATTTCATCGATTTCTCTCTCTCTCCTCCGTGATGCTCCCCCCCCCCCGGTCTCCTCCACCCTATGCGCGATCGAGACGGCAATCCTCCGGTCGCCGAACGAGGTCCCTCCGGCCGCAAAAAAGTTCTTCCAAACAAAGATCTCACCCCCACTGTAAGGCCGAAGGCTCTCCCCGCTCCCGTGCGCAAAACCGGCCTCCGAGGTTTACATTTTTAGTTTTTTTTTTAATGCATTTTGTTGTTATTTTAGTTAGATTACATCAAGGATCAACCTGAAGCCAATATATTTTTTCTTTACTCATGGATGTTCTCACTAGACATTTGCGAGAGGATGTACATTATTGTATACTTTTTGTTGATGATATTCTTCTTGTTGATAAGACTAGAGGGAGTTTATGGTAAACTTGAATTATGGAGGTCAACCATAGAGTCTAAAGGTTTTTTCTTGAGTAGATTTAAAACTAAATATATGAAGTGTAATTTTAGTAGTAATAGACCTAGTGAGGGGTTTGTGACTTTTGGCGATCAAGTCATTAATAAAAGTACACATTTTAGATATCTTGGATCTATTATTCAGAGTGATGGTGAAATAGAAGGGGATATTATAAGTAGAATTCAAGTTGGATGATTGAAATGGAGGAATGAATCGGGCTTGTTGTGTAATAAAAAAGTCTCCCTCAAGTTATTGAAAATTCTATAAGATGGTGGTGAGATCTACAATGCTTTATGGTGCTGAATCTTGGTCATTAAAAGAGAAGCATAATACTAAGTTAAGTGTTGCAAAGATGAGGGTGCTCAGGTGGATGAGTGGCTTTACCCCTATAGATAGGATATGAAATAAGCAAGAATGTCCTTTTTGCTTTAGTCATAGATGTTCTCACTAGACATTTGCGAGAGGATGTACCTTAATGTATGCTTTTTGTTGATGATATTCTTCTTGTTGATAAGACTAGAGAGGGAGTTGATGGTAAACTTGAATTATAGAGGTCAACCATATAGTCTAAAGGTTTTTACTTGAGTAGATCTAAAACTAAATATATGATGTATAATTTTAGTAGTAATAGACCTAGTGAGGGGTTTGCGACTTTAGGAAATCAAGTCATTAATAAAAGTACATGTTTTAGATATATTAGATCTATCATTAAGAGTGATGGTTAAATAGAAGGGGATATTATCAACGGAATTCAAGTTGGATGGTTGAAATAGAGGAATGAATCGAGCTTGTTGTGTAATAGAAAAGCTCCCGTCAAACTTAAGGAAAAATTCTATAAGATGGTGGTGAGATCTACAATGCTTTATGGTGCCGAATCTTGGTCATTAAAAGAGAAGCATAATACTAACTTAAGTTTTGCAGAGATGAGGGTGCTTAGGTGGATGAGTGGCTTTATCCCTGGAGATAGGATACGAAATGAGAATGGACGTGAAAAGGTTGGATTAGCTCTAGTGGAAGATAAGATTAGAGAGAGTTGCTTTACATGGTTTGGTCACATTACACAGAGGCCTTTTGATGACCCGATAAGGAAAGTTGAGGTATTAGATTTGACTTATGTTAAGAAAGGTAGAGGTAGACCTAAGCATCCTTTTCTCTGCAACACTTAACTTAGTATTTTGCTTCTCAATATAAGCATTATTAACTCCTTTCTTTTAAAGAACTCTCCATAGCAATTCTCTTAGAACTTCATCATATGCTTTCTCTAAATCAATAAATATCATATAAGATGGTTGTGAGACCTATAATGCATTCCAATTCAAGTAAAGTACATTGTTCGAAAGTATAGCATGTACACTTGTTAAGGGTGCATATCTTCTAATAATTGTTTTCATAACTATATAGGGAGATGTTTGCTTCAACGTCCAAATGACTATCCATGAAGAGAGATATTAGATGTATAACAGATTGTTATCGGGTCTAAAAGGATTGATAGATGCATTTATACAGGGAGTTGAGACTTTCATTCAAGTTGCATCTCAACTGCCTTCCTTTAAGTTCAATAAAATAATTAGATGTCCATGTTCAAAACATAAAAATCAAGCATTCCTCAAGCCCGATGATGTGAAGCTTGACTTATATCGTAGGGGATTTCTTTCAGACTACTGAATTTGGACATCACTATTAAGAGAGTTGCTATTTGCATGTTTTACATTCTTGCAACTTGTATAGTTTTGATGATTCTAAATATTATTATTTTATGTGTAGTTATCTCCTAACACTTTTTGAAAGATTTATTTTTGCTCTTATGAGTACTAACATTTTAGGAAAATCAAACTCCAAACTACTGAAGACTTCAAATCAAATTCAGCATGAGATATTTTGTATTTTGAAGCTTATAATTTTTGTATGAATTAAGTTTAAGAGGGAGTGATTGTAATTGAGTGAATAAATAGACACACACACTTTAGGAGATCTTAAAAATTTTATACTAATCGTACGGGATAAATACAATTCGTACGGGACTATCAGGTCAGTTATCTCCTTGTAAGAGCAATGGATCAAACTGTTTTTGGAGAAAATTTTCTTCTAAGTCATAATCGTCCAGGACAAAATTATTTTTGTCCCAGGACGAGCTAGGCTCTGTAAAAATTTTTGTCCAGTCGAAATTATAATCATGCTAGGATGAGCTAGGCTCTATAAAATTTTCGTCCAGACGAAATTATAATCGTCCCCGGACGAGTAGGGATCTGTAAAATTTTCATCCAGATGATATTTATAATCGTGCCTGGACAAGTTACTCTCTGTAAAAAATTTTGTCCAGATGAAATCCTGTTCGTCCCAGGATGATGGGAACTGACTTAAGTAAGTTGGTTACATCCTGTAGTTATTTGGGACCCGACCTATGAAATAATTGTTCATCCAGATGAACCTAGTTCGTACAGGATGATGATTATGTACGAACATAGTTCGTACCAATATTCATTAGGATCATTTCCGACACTTTAAGTAAAATCATCCAGGATGATCCACGATCGTACGGGACGATCCATTTCATGTTGACTTCAAAATTTGTAGTTTTTGGATGATTTTTCTTGTCTCTTCTATATAAAGTCCAATTTAGACTGCCACCAAATATTTTTGCTCATTGATCTTCGTGCCTATTAAAAGAAGAGTCAAGGAGAGAGTGTGAGAGAGCATTCAAAGGAGAACTCTTACTACTGGAGCGTGAAGGCTTCACTTTATTTTTAAAGGTAAGATTCTCTACTTTTAATTTTGGATTACTTCGCTCTTTTATTTTTTCCTTCTAGAATTCTTATGAGAAGATCTGTCAAGAAGATCCGGTTCTTTGCCGACACTTGGAGAGTGTGAATAGCCGCGGGTTATCTGCCCACACTAGGAGAGTGTGAAAGGATGAAGGGTTCTCTGCCTACACCGGGAAAGTGTGAAAGGATGAAGGGTTCTCTCCCTACATCAGGAGAGTGTGAAAGGACGAACGGTTCTCTGCCGACATCGGAGGAGTGTGAAAGGACAGACGGTTCTCTGCCCGCACTGGGGATAGTGTAAAAGGACGACGGTTCTCTGCCGCACTGGGTAATGGTGAAAAGAGTTTTATAAAGGCTTCTCCACCTTACTGTGGGTGCAAAAGGAGAGTCACTAGTGGTATTAGTGCAATACTTAGAGGGTGCCTTCGGGGAGTGGATGTAGGTCTGGTTTTGACCGAACCACTATAAATCTGGTGTCATTATTTTTCTGCTACTTTTTTGTGATTTACTGTTTTAAAATTGTGGTTGAAAAACTATTTCTACAAAATTCATTAAAGTGTAATTTTGGTTTAAAATACTCAAAAGAGGGATTAATTTTTAAAATACCAATTCACCCCCCACCCCCTCTTGGTTAGCCGTGGGACATAAACTTAGGCTTAACAACCTAATTCATAGTGAACAAGTTTCAACAATCACATGGCAGTATGAGCCACACAGAGATACTAGTGCCGGTCCATCCACAGCTTGTAAAATATTTGATGAAGATAAAATGAGTAGGCCGTATGAAGAACTTATTTTTGATGTAGCAAGTCCATATTTAAGGGCTCGTGTGGAAGAGCCACCAAATGCAGAAACCCAAAAATTCTTTGATTTACTATATGCAGCTCAGAAATCAATTTGGGATGGTTACAATACTCATTCAGAATTGTCGATTGCAGTGAGGATGCTAAGTATTAAAACTGAGTATAATATTCCTTATGATTATTTCAATAATTTCATTAGTCTTCTCAAGAAAACTAATCCAATAAATAATTTAATTCTCTCAAATTTGTACCGAATGAAGAAATTAGTATCCAAGTTTGGTCTCACTGCTACAAAAATTAATTATTATATCAATTGATGTATGTTATACTACAGATGAAGCAACATAAGTTTATTATAGCACCTATAATGTTCCTCGGTTTAAGCCAAACTTGGGAAAACAACTTTGTCAAAAGAAAGATGTTCCATATTCCCATTTATTTTATTGACCGATGATTATAAGACTTCAGCAACTCTATGCATCAATGAATTCAGCAAGCCATATGAGATGGCATAAGAAGAAATTATCAAAAAGTGGTGTTCTTTCTCATTCATCAAATACTGAAGTGTAAAAACATTTTAATTGAGTACATGATTCATTTGCTAATGAACCCATAACATAAGATTGAGATTATATGCCGATAATTTTATCCCATATAGTCAAGCAGTTACACCATACTCTTATTGACTAGTTATACTAACATCATACAACCTTCAACCAGAGATATATATGACTACTCCGTACATGTTCTTCACACTTATAATACATGGACCACATAATTTAAAAGTAAAAATTGACATTTTTTTGCAACTATTAATTGATGATCTCAAGTTATTATGGAAAAGAGTTTCCACATATGACATACCAATAAAACAAAATTTCCTCCTTTGAGCTGCATTATTGTGGACCATTAGCGATTTTCTAGCTTATGGTATATTGTCTAATTTGAGCACAGCAAGAAAATTAGCTTATCCTTACTGCATGGAGAATACTAAAACTTTCATACAAAAATATAGAGGAAAAAATACTTGGTTTGATTATCATCATATGTTTCTACCTGCTGATCATCAGTTTCAGAGGAACAAGAAAGCATTCATTAAAAATAGAGTTGAGAGGTCATCTTCTCCACCCAGATTAAGTGATGATGATGTATTACAGAGACTTTCTGTCTTTCCAACAATTATTAAATTTTCAATATTATCAAAGTCTAAATATTTGGGATATGGTTTTCAACATAATTGGATTAAAAAAAGTATTTTATGATATTATTATATTGGAGAACTAATTTGATAAGACATAATTTAGATGTTATGTACATTGAAAAAAACTTTATGGATAACATTTTTAATATAATTATGGATATTAAAATAAGGACTAAAGATAATGTCAAAGTAAGGATGGACATTAACGAGTACTGTTGATTAAAAAATCTAGAGTTAGTAACAATAACTGATAGCAAAATAATAAAGCCCAAAATAATTTACTCTTTCACATTAGAGCAAAAAAGATCAATATGTCAGTGGTTTAAAGGTTTAAAATTTCTTATGGCTATGGATCAAACATAAGCCAATATGTTGACTTAAAATCTATGAGTTTATTTGGACTAAAAAATAATGATTGTCACATAATTATGAACGTTCTTCTTTCGATCATAGTATATATGTTACCAGATTATATATCAAATTTGTTGACTACGCTGAGCATTTTCCTTAAAGACATATGTTCATCTAAACTAAGTAAAAATTCTTTATGGAGAAGCGAGGAAAACATACCAATTATTCTCTACAAGTTAGAATTTTTTTTTCCCCCAAAATTTTTTGATTATAAGGAATATCTTCCAGTCCATCTACCTTATGAAGCTAGAGTTGGTGGACCTGTATAATATTGTTGGATGTATCCTTTTGATAGAAAAAATATATTTTTATTAAGTCTCCAATAATTTTGAATAAGTTGTAGGAACATATATTTATTAACTTAATAATTGTAATTGCTTAATAGATATTTGAACAAGTTAAAGAAATATGTTAAGAATAAAGCACAACCAGAAGGATCAATATGCGAATCATATTTGTCTCAAGAAACCAATCACTTTTTCTCATATTACTTCGAGGCCCATGTAAGGACACAAGAACAAAGATTAGTCGTAACATGGACTTCGATGTAGAAGAACAATCACAGGCTATACTATTAGTATTTAGAAGTCATAAAAAGTCCAATGGCAAATGTGTTGCAAGATTTCTCAATGATTTAGAAATCAAAACAATGAATTTATATGTGATACTAAACTGTGAAGAAGTTGAACCAATTTTAGAGTAAGTTCATCTATAATGTGCATAATAAATAATATTTATTTAAAATACTAAAGTATTATTTAGATGATTTATTACGAGGTATTTCGTAAGTAATTTGCCTCTAATAGATTTTAGGAATATTGAGCAAGTTGTTGCAAATGAATTCTCAGCATGGTTCAGATCATATATGAGCTCATAAATTTTAAAATTTTAATTTGAATTACATCTTATTTAATATCAAAAATACTAATATTTAAAAATATTTTTAGGTACAAAACCCTGATAATAATTATTTTGATAAAGGTTTATAAGCACTAGCATGGGGTCCAATACAAAATGTAAAGACCTAGCCAATATATATATAGTGAATGGAATCAAATTTCATACCAAGTAATGGACTGAAGGAAGAAAAACTAAAAATTATGGAGTATGTGTTAGAGGGAACACTCATGAAGAAGATGAGTGTGATTATTATGGTATTTTGAATGAGGTTCTAGACCTGAAGTACCCAGAAAAAGATGAGAACTTTGTATAATTATTTAACTGTTAATGGTATGATCCAGTACAGAATAGAGGCACAAGGGTTCATCCTGTGTATGGTTTAGTAGATGTAAAACATAGTAGAAGATACGGGAAGTTTGATCCATTTGTGTTAACAAGTCAAGCTATTCAAGTTTATTTCAACAAATATCTCAATGGTCGTAGGGATAAACAAGATTGGCTAGCTACCATAAAAATAAAAGCATAGGGAATAATTGATCAATAATACATTATAGCAACTACATATCAAGAGGATGAGATATCAAGTTGTAGGCTGGTTGAAATTGAAGAGATGCCAACTATAACACTTAGTATTGAAATGCAGTTAGAAGATATGAATAGTTCAACTAGCTCATCAAGTGAGAACGAGGATGAAAGTAAAGATACCCTAGAGAGCAATAAAAATATTTCTAATTCTGAGTAGTTTTTGTAATTTAGAATTTAAATTTTTATAATTTAAAATTATAGAATAATAATTTTTTTAATATTTTTAAAAAATTTTGTACTTATAAAATTATACTTTTTGAATTCTAAGCAATAAAAATGTTAATCATTATTTTATATTATGTCATTCTTTATTTCTGTAATTCATTAATGTGTATTATGTATTCTTTATTTTTTATATATTATAATGCTTTAATAATTACTTCTTTAAA
>NW_021319682.1:10047599-10051302 GCF_001605985.2 Dendrobium catenatum | reverse complement strand
AGAGAGAGAGTGAGAGAGAGCGAGGGAGTGAAAGAGAGAGAGGTAGAGGGAGAGAGAGTGAGAGAGAGAGAGTGTGTGTGTGTGTGTGTGTGTGTGTGTGTGAGCAAGTGAGAGCAAGCTAGAGAAAGGGCAAGCTAGAGAGAATAAGAGAGAGAAAGAGAGAGCAAGCGAGAGAGAGGGAGAGAGAGGGAGGGAGAGAGATAGAGAGAGAGAGGGAAAGAGTGAGAGATAGAGATAGATAGAGAGAGAGAGAGCAAAAAGAGCAAAGGAGCGCAAGAGAGAGAGAGAGAGGGAGAAAGAGAGGGATAGTGAGAGAGAGAGAGAGAGAAAGAGAGAGAAAGGGAGTGCAAGAGAGAGAAATAAGGAAGCATTCATTAAAAATAAAGTTGAGACATCACATCCTCTATCGAGATTAAGTGGTGATGATATACTACAGAGACTTTCTGACTTTTCATCAATTATTTATTTTTCAATGTTATGAGTCTAAATTTCCTGGATATGGTGTTCAACATAATTTTATTCAAAAAGGTATTTTCTGGACATTATCATATTGAAGAACAAATTTGATTAGACATAATCTGAGTGTTATGCATATTAAGAAAAACTTCTTGGATAACATTTTTAATATAATTATGGATGTTAAAAGTAAGAGCAAGGATAATGTCAAAGATAGGATGGACATTAAAGTGTACTACTGGCAAAAAAATTTAGAGTTAGTAATAACTACCGATGGCAAAATAATGAAGCCCAAAACACCTTACTCTTTCACGTTATAGCAAAAAAGACCAATATGTCAGTGGTTTGAAGGTTTAAAAAAGGCCTGATGTCTATGGATAAAACTTAACCTGATGTGTTGACCTTAAATATGTGAGATTATTTGAACTAAAAAGTCATGATTGTCACAAAATTATGAAGGTTCTCCTTCTGATCATAATATGTTTGTTACCATATTATATATCGAATCCTTTGATTGAGCTTAGCATTTTCTTCAAAAACCTATGTTCACCTAAACTAAGCTAATATACTTTATAGAGGAGCAAAGAGAACATGACAATCATCCTCTACAATTTAGAAAAAAAAATTTCCCCTGTGATTTTTTAATTTTATGGAATATCTTTCAGTCAATCTACCTTACGAATCTAGAGTTGGTGGACCTGTACAATATCATTAGATGTACCCTTTTGAGGGGTAAAACATATTTTTATTAAGTTATTTTAAATATTTTTGAACAAGTTAAAAACATATACTTATTAACTTGATGATTGTAATTATTTAATAGATAATTGAACAAGATAAAAAAATATATTAAGAATAAAGTACGACCAATAGGAACAATATATGAAGCAAATTTATCTCAAGAAACCACCCACTTCTACTCTTACTACTTCGAGCCCCATGTAAGGAGTACAAGAACAAAGATTGGTCGTAACATGGACTTCAATGTAGAAGAATAATCACATGCTGCACTATCAGTCTTTAGAAGTCATGGGAATCACATTGGCAAATGTGTTGAAAGATTTTTTAATGATTTAGAGATAAAAATAGTGACTTTATATGTGCTATTGAACTATAAAGAAGTCTAACCAATCTTAGAGTAAGTTCTTCCATAATGTACAGAATACGTAATATTTATTTGAAATACTAAATTATTATTTGGATAATTTGTCACCAGGTATTTTTTAAGCAATTTTCCTCTAACAGATACTATGGATATTGAGCAAGTTGTTACAAATGTATTCCCAGCTTGGTTTAGCTCTTATGTGAGACCTTAAATTTTAAAATTTTAATTTGAATTACATCTTATTTAATACTAAAAATCCTAATATTTAAAAATTATCTTAGGTATATAATGCTGATAGCATGTGTTTCGATAAAGGTCTGCAAGTATTAGCATGGGTCCTAATGCAAAAAGTAAAGACCTGACCAATATATATAATGAATGGGTTCAGATTTTATTCCAAGTCATGAAGTGAAGGAAGAAAAACTAAAAATTATGGAGTATGTGTTAGAGAGAATACTCATGAAGAAGATGTATGTGATTATTAAGATATTTTGAATGAGGTTCTTGACCAGGAGTACTCAGGCAAGGATAAGAACTTTATATGTTTATTTAACTATCAATGGTATGATCTAGTATATAATAGAGGCATAAGGGCTCAACCTGTGTATGGTTTAGTAGAAGTAAAATATAGTAGAATATATAAGAAGTTTGATCCATTGGAGTATGTGTTAGAGGGAACACTCATGAAGAAGATGAGTGTGATTATTATGGTATTTTGAATGAGGTTCTAGACCTGAAGTACCCAGAAAAAGATGAGAACTTTGTATAATTATTTAACTGTTAATGGTATGATCCAGTACAGAATAGAGGCACAAGGGTTCATCCTGTGTATGGTTTAGTAGATGTAAAACATAGTAGAAGATACGGGAAGTTTGATCCATTTGTGTTAACAAGTCAAGCCAAGGGTTCATCCTGTGTATGGTTTAGTAGATGTAAAATATAGTAGAAGATACTAGAAGTTTGATCCATTTGTGTTAACAAGTCAAGCTATTCAAGTTTATTTCAACAAATATCTCAATGGTCATAGGGATAAACAAGATTGGCTAGCTACCATAAAAATAAAAGCATAGGGAATAATTATTTATTTCTGTAATTCATTAATGTGTATTCTATATTCTTTATTTTTATATATATTATAATTCTTTACTAATTATTTCTTTTAATACAGATGGCTTCAGATGACGATCCTCCTCATAGATCCTTTGCCTCAAAGTTTTCTCAAAAAAAGTTAGAGTGTTAATCCTAACAGACCTAGACAACTTGATGAAAGTGAGGGACATAGATCAGTTCCATCATTTGTACCTTCACCACCACCACCTAGGAGTCAGCAATAATTCCATAGTGAGTAGGATCATAGTCAGTCAGATCAACTTGCTGTTATATCACCACCCTTTCTTAGGTACTTCCCTCCTCTATCTATGAGTCCTCACTTTCCCTCTCTGGATCAAGCACGTGTAGCTACATTCTATCCATATTATCCCCCACCATCATCACAAGCTGCCGGTCCATCCATCGGTCCTTACCCTCCTTACCTCCACCCATATAATTACCCATATTCAGTGCAGCCAGAATAAGGTAGACCATATAGACCAGCAGAGGTTGGTGCTGGGGATCATAAGCATCAATAAATTGAGCCTGGGGGCGATAAATAAGTTCAATTTATGTTATTAAGTTTCTTGTATTTTGATATATTATATATTATTGACAAAAAAATTAACCTGTAGCTTCAATCCTTCAAGGCCACCTACTCATAAGATTCAGTATATTATAAAGAATAAATATGATGCTCCTTACTTATCATGGAAGAATATCCCAAAGCAAATTAGGGATATATGGTTTGAAGAATTTCACATATACTTATTTGGCATGAATATAAACATTTAATTTAATTTGAATTAATATTTTTATTATATTTATATTTTTTATAGAAAGAATTCAGGTGGTTACCTGAGCATAACACTAGGATCAGAATAAATTTTCAATGCACGAATTGCTGAATCAGGAATCAAGATTTTCAACCACAAGTTTCGAACATATCAAGAATTTTCTTAGGCTTTTAGTAGTATAAGAAAAAATAAGCATATTTTTTTGTGGGCACATTTTATGCCCTTTATCACTTGAATGACTCTTTGAGCATCTTTT
>NW_021319682.1:9969924-10047499 GCF_001605985.2 Dendrobium catenatum | reverse complement strand
AGTGCTCCAAGGAGTGGACTATGTCAAGGTTTGACCAACCACTATAAATCTGGTGTATTTCTTTACCTTTTTTTATCTCAGCTTTGTTTATTATGGTGATATTGTTTATTGAAAGATATTTTTTACCAATTCACCTCTCTCTCTTATTAGCTTTGGCCATTCCATCAGGCTCCTAACATCCTAAAAGATTTTTAAGTGACCTATTCAGAGCACTTTCAACCCAAGCTCTACTCAGATCTGCACAAGACACCCCTTCTCCAATCCATATTGGGACACTAACCCAGACTTTTCTAATGTTTCATGAACATGTCCCTGAGATTGGTCGCTCATCTCCCCTCAAAATTTTATTCTGGTTCCTACTGTGTTATGGCTCAGGTAACCACCTGAATTCTTTCTATAAAAATTAATATAATAAAAATATTAATTCAAATTAAATTAAATGTTTATATTCATGCCAAAATAAGTATATGTATGAAATTCTTCAAACCATATATCCCTAATTTGCTTTGGGATAATTCTCCATGATAAGTAAGGAGCATCATATTTATTCTTTATATATACTGAATCTTATGAGTAGGGTGACCTTAGAAGGATTGAAGCTACAGGTAATTTTTTTTGTCAATAATATATAATATACAAAATATAAGAAACTTAATAACATAAATTGAACTTATTTTCGCCCCCAGGCTCAATTTATTGATGCTTATTGTCCCCAGCACAACCTCTGCTGGTCTATATGGTTACTTATTCTGGCTGCACTAAATATGGGTAATTATATGGGTGGAGGTAAGGGGGTAAGGACCCGATGGATGGACCGGCAGCTTGTGATGATGGTGGGGGATAATATGGATAGAATGTAGCTACACCGTGCTTGATCCAGAGAGGGAAAGTGAGGACTTCATAGATAGAGGAGGAGAAGTACCTTAGGAAAGGGTGGTGATATAACAGCAAGTGATCTGACTGACTATGATCACTACTCACTATGGGACTATTGCTGACTCCTAGGTGGTGGTGGTGAAGGTATAAATGAAGGAACTGATCTAATGTCCCTCACTTTCATCAAGTTGTCTAGGTCTTTAGGATTACACTCTAACTTTTTTGAGAAAACTTTGAGGCAAAGGATCTATGAGGAGGACTCGTCATCTGAAGCCATCTGTATTAAAAGAAATTAATTAGTAAAGAATATTAATATATATAAAATAAGAATATAGAATACACATTAATGAATTACAGAAATAAATATGAATAATATAAAATAATGATTAACATTTTTATTGCTTAGATTCAAAAAGTATAATTTTATAAGTACAAAATTTTTTAAAAATATTAAAAAATTATTATTTCTATAATTTTAAATTATAAAAATTTAAATTCTAAATTACAAAAACTACTCAGAATTAGAAATATTTTTATTGCTCTCTAGGGTATCTTTATCTTCATCCTCGTTCCTCATTTGATGAGCTAGTTGAACTATTCATATCTTCTAACTGCATTTCAATACTAAGTGTATAGTTGGCATCTCTTTCAATTTCAACCAGCCTACAACTTGATATCTCATCCATTGATATGTAGTTGCTATAATGTATTATTGTCAATTAATTCCCTATGCTTTATTTTTTATGGTAGCTAGCCAATCTTGTTTATCCCTACGACTATTGAAGATATTGTTGAAATAAACTGAATAGCTGACTTGTTAACAACAAATGGATCAGAACTTCCCGTATCTTCTACTATGTTGTACATCTACTATAACCATACACAGGAATGAACCTTTGTGCCTCTATTCTGACGTGGATCATACCATTAACAGTTAAATAATTATACAAAGTTCTCATCTTTTTCTGGGTACTTCAAGTCTCAGAACCTCAATTTCAAAACCATAAAATCAACACTCATATCTCTTCATTGCAGTGTACCCTCAACACATACTCCATAATTTTTAGTTTTTCTTCCTTCAAGTCCATACTTGGTATGGAAATTTGATTCCATTCACTATATATATATTGGCAGGTCTTTACATTTCATTTGACCCCATGCTGTGCTTATAAACCTTATCAAAATAATATATCAGGGTTTTGTACCTAAAAATTATTTTTAAATATTAGTATTTTTGATATTAAATAAGATGTAATTCAAAATTAAAATTTTAAATTTATGAGCTCATATATGATTCTGAACCATGCTGAGAATTCATTTGCAGACACTTGCTCAATATTCCTAAATCTATTAAGGCAAATTACTACGAAATACCTCGTAAGTAAATCATCTAAATAATACTTTAGTATTTAAATAAAATATATTTAATTATGCATATTATAGTGAACTTACTCTTAAATTGGTTCACTTCTTCACAGTTTTGTAATCACATATAAATTCATTGTTTTTGATTTCTAAATCATTGAGGAAATTTTGCAGACACATTTGCCATGGGGCTTTTTATGAAACTTTATAATTCTAATAGTATAGCCTGTGATTGTTTCTTCTACAATCGAAGGTCCATCGTTACGACTAATCTTTGTTCTTGTGTGCCCTTACATGCGGCCTCGAATGTAATATGCAGAAAAAGTGATTGTTTTCTTGAGACAAATATCGGACTCTAGCATATTGATCCTTCTGGTTGTGCTTATTCTTAACATATTTATTCTAAACTTGTTCAATACTATTAAGGCAACTTACATTATTAAGTTAATAAATTATTAGTTCCTACAACTTATTCAAAATTATTGGAGAACTTAAATAAAATATATTTTTTCTATCAAAAGGATACACTCCAATAATATTATACAGGTCCACCAAACTCTAGCTCATAAGGTAGGATGGGACGGAAGATATTCTCTTATAATCAAAAATTTTTGGGGAAAAAAAATGTCTAAGCTTGTAGAGAATAATTGGTTGTTTTCCTCGCTTCTTTCCATATAAGAATTTTTACTTAGTTAATGAACATATGTGCTTAAGGAAAAAATGCTCAGCTTAGTCAACAATTTGATATATAATCTGGTAACTATATTACTATGATCGAAAGAAGAACGTTCATAAATTATGTGACAATCATTATGTTTAGTCCAAATAAACTCATAGATTTTAAGTCAAATATTGGCTTATGTTTGTCCATACCATAAGAAATTTTAAACCTTTTAACCACTGACATATTGATCTTTTTTGCTCTAATGTGAAAGAGTAAATTATTTTGGGCTTTATTATTTTGCTATCAGTTATTGTTACTAACTCTAGATTTTTTAATCAACAGTAACTCGTTAATGGTCTCATCCTTACTTTGACATTAATCTTTAGTCCTTCTTTTAATATCCATAATTATATTAAAATGTTATCCCAATAAGTTTTTTCATGTACATAACATCTAAATTATGTCTTATAAATTAGTTCTCAATATATAATATCATTAAAATTACTTTTTTAAATCAATTATGTTGAAAACCATATCCCAAATATTTAGACTTTGATAATATTGAAAATTTAATAATTGTTGAAAGACAGAAAGTCTCTGTAATACATCATCATCACTTAATCTGGGATGGAGAAGATGGACCTCTCAACTCTATTTTAATGAATGCTTTCTTGTTCCTGAAACCTGATGATCAGCAGCGTGGAACCATCATATGATAATCAACCCAAGTTAATTTTTTCCTCTATATTTTTGTATGAAAGTTTTAGTATTTTTCATGCAGTAAGGAGAAGCTAATTTTCTTGCTGTGCTCAAATTAGACATATTACCATAAGCTAAGAAAAATCGCTATATGGTCCACAATAATGCAGCTCCAAAGGAGGAAATTTTTTTTATTAGTATTCCATATTGGAAACTCTTTTCCATAATTAACTTGAGATAATCAATTAATATAGTTGCAAAAATGTCAATTTTACTTTTAAATTATGTGGTCCATGTTTTATAAGTGTGAAGCAAACATGTTACGGGGTAGTCATATATATCTTGTGTGAAGGTTGTATGATGTTAGTATAACTAGTCAATAAGAGTAGGTGTTAAACTGCCTTGACTATATGGGATAAATTTACGTATTAATCTCATCTTAATGTTATGGGGTTCATTAGAAAAATGAATCATGTACTCAATTAAATGTTTTTACACTTCAGTAATCTTGATCGAATGAGAAAGAACAACCACTTTTGATAATTTCTTCTTAGCCATCTCATATGGCTTGCTGAATTCATTGATGCATAGAGTTGCTGAAGTCTTATTAAATCATCGGTCAATAAAAATAAATGGGAATATGGAAACATCTTTCTTTTGACAAAGTTGTTTTCCCAAGTTTGGCTTAAACGAGGAAACATTATAGGTGCTATATAGATAATTATGTTGCTTCATTGCTAGTTAACATACATCAAGTTGATTAATAATTAATTTTTATAGCAGTGAGACAAACTTGGATATTAATTCTTCATTCGGTACAATTTGAGAGAATTAAATTATTTATGGATCAGTATTCTTGAGAGACTAATGAGAATTAATTGAAATAATCATCAAGAATATTATACTTCAGTGTTAATACTTAGCACCCTCACTGCAATCGACAATTCCTGAAATGAGTATTGTAACCCATCCCAAATTGATTTCGAGCTGATATAGTAAGATCAAAGAATTTTTGGGTTTCTGTATTTGGTGGCTCTCCACACGAGCCCTTATAAATATGGACTTGCTACATTCGAAAAATAAGTTCTTCATACGGCCTACTCATTTTAATCTTCAGTCAAATATTTTAACAAGCTGATTGATGGACCGGCACTAGTATCTCTGTGTGGCTTCATACTGCCATGTGATTGTTGAAATTGTTCACTATGAATTAGGTGTTAAGCTAAGTTTATGTCCACGGGCTAACCAAGAGGGGGTGGGGGTGTGAATTAGGTATTTTAAAATTTAATCCCTCTTTGGAGTATTTTAAACAAAATTACACTTTTAATGATTTTGTAGAATAGTTTTTCAACCACAATTTTAAAACAGTTAAATCACAAAAAGTAGCAAAAAAATAATGACACCAGATTTATGTGGTTCGGTCTAAAACCAGACGCTACATTCCACTCCCGAAGGGCAACCCCCTTAAGTATTGCACTAATACCACTAAGTGGACTCTTCCTTTTGCACCCACAGTAAGGTGGAGAGGGCCCTTTACTAAACTCTTTCACCATTACCCCCTCAGTGCGGGAGAGACCGTGTCCGTTACACTATCCCCAGGTGCGGGCAGAGAACCGTCTGTCCTTTCCACATCCCTCCGAGTTGGCAGAACCAATTCGTCTTTCACACTCCCTGATGTTAGGAGAGAAACCTTCATTCCTTTCACACTTTCCCGTGTAGGCAGACGAACCCTTCATCCTTTCACACTCTCCTAAGTGTGGGCAGAGATAACCCGCGGCTTATTCACACTCTCAAGCTGTCGGCAAAGAACCGAATCTTCTTAACAGATCTTTCTCATAGAATTTGCTAGGAAGAGCAAAAAAAAAAGAGCGAAGTAATCCAAAAATTACAAGTAGAGAATCTTACTTTAAAATAAAGTGAAGCTTCACGCTCCGAGTAGTAAAGTTCTCCTTTGAATGCTCTCTCACATCTTCTCCTTGACTCTTCTTTTAATAGGCGACGAAGATCAATGCAGCAAATAATATTGGATGGCAGACTAAATTGGACTTTATGATAGAAGAGACAAGAGACAAAATCATCAAAAAACTACAAATTTTGAAGTCAAACTGAAATGAGAGGATCGATCCCGTGAACGATGCGGGGACTCATCCCTGGATGATTTTAACTTTAATAGTGTGGAAATGAATCCTAAGTTGAGGAATTTGATATTTCGTACGATACTAATGTTCGTCAATTACATAATCAATCCCGTACGAACTAGGTTCAATACTGGGGGACTATGCATACCAACATTACATATTGACATGCTCAAGAATCATGTCGTGGTCCCAAATAACTACAGTATGCTAACCAACTTTTAGCTTATAGTCAGTTACCCTATGCGATCCGGCAGATGGTTAAGAACTCGCAAGAATATTAGTCTATGAAATTGTTTTATGCGAGCAAGTTTACCACTTGTCCCAGGCATTCAGGACTTATAAATATCAATCTATGATGAAAATTTTACAGATTCCCTAACTCTAGTCACGGGGAGATTAATTTCGTCTGACGAAAATTTTATAGAGCCTAGCTCGTCTACGCATGAATTATAAATTTCGTCTGACCAAAAATTTTTACAGCCATAGCTTCGTCTTGGGACAAAAATAATTTGTCCTTGACGATTTATGAACTTAGAAAATTTTCTCCAAAATAGTTCGATCCAATTGCTCATTACAAGGAGATACTGACCTGATAGTCCCGTACGAATTGTATTTAATCCTGTACGATTAGTAATATATTTTTAAAGAATCTCCTAAGTGTGTGTGGTCTATTTTATTCACTCAATACATCATTCCCCTCTTAAACTTAATTCATACAAAAATTATAACTTCAAATAACAAAAATATCTCAATGCTGAATTTGATTAAGTCTTCAGTAAGTTTGGAGTTTTGATTTTCCAAAATGTTAGTAACACATAAGAGCAATAAACTTTCAAAAAGTGTTAGGAGATAACTACCACATAAAATATATAATATTAGAATCATCCAAAACTATAAGGTTGCAAAGAATGTAAAACATGCAAATAGCAACTCTCTTAATAGTGATGTCCAAATCCCATAGTCTGAAAGCAATCCCTACGATATAGTCAAGCTTCACATTTCGGGCTTGAGGATGTTGATTTTTTATGTTTTTGAACATGGACATCTATTATTTTATTGACTTAAAGGAAGGCAGGTTGAGATGACAACTTGATGAAAGTCCTACAACTCCCTGTATAAATGCATCTATCAATCCTTTTAGACCCGATGAACAATCTGTTTCATCTAATATCTCTCTTGAGGGATAGTCATTTGACGTTGAAGCAAACATCTCCTAACAAGTTAATGAAAACAATTATTAGAAAGATATGCACCCTTAACAAGTGTACATGCTATAACTTTCGAACAAATGTACTTTACTTGATTGGAAGCATTATAGGTCTCACAACCATCTTATATGATATTTATTGATTTTAGAGAAAGCAATATGATCGAAGTCTAAGAAGAATTGCTTGGAGAGTTCTTTAAAAGAAGGAGTTAATAATGCTTATATTGAGAAGCCAAATACTAAGTTAAGTGTTGCAGAGAAAAGGAATGCTTAGTCTACTCTACCTTTTCTTAACATAAGTCAAATTCTAATATCTCACTTTCCTTATCGGTCATCAAAAGGCCTCTGTGTAATGTGACCAAACCAATGTAAAAGCAACTCTCTCTAACTTAATCTTCCACTGGAGCTAATCCAACCTTTTCAAAGTCCATTCCTCAATTTCGTATCCTATCTCCAGGGAATAAAGCCACTCATCCACTAAGCACCCTAATCTCTGGAAAACTTAAGTTAGTATATGCTTCTCTTTAATGACCAAGATTCGGCACCAATAAAGCATTGTAGATCTACCACCATCTTATAAGAATTTTTCCTTAAGTTGACGGGAGCTTTTCTATTAACAACACACAAGCCCGATTCATTCCTCTAATTTCAACCATCACTTGAATTCCGTTGATCAATATCCCTTCTATTTAACCATCATCTTAATGATATATCTAATATATCTAAAACATGTAACTTTTATTAATGAATTTGATTTTCCTAAAGTCGCAAACCCCCTCACTAGGTCTATTACTACTAAAATTTATACTTCATATATTTAGTTTTTTAGATCTACTCAAGTAAAAACCTTTCGACTATAATGGTTGACCTCTATAATTAAGTTTCCATCAACTCCCTCTCTAGTCTTATCAACAAGAACGAATATCATCAAAAACAAAAAGCATAACATTAAGGTACATCCTCTCGCAAATGTCTGTGAGAACATCTATGACTAAAGCAAAAAGGACATTCTTGCTTATTTCTATCCTATCTATAGGGGTAAAAGCCACTCATCCACCCTGGCACCCTCATGCTTTGCACACTTAACTTAGTATTAATGCTTCTCTTTTAATGACCAGTTCAGGCACCATAAAGCCATTGTAGATCTCACCATCTCTTATAGAATTTTCAATAACTTGAGGGAGACTTTTTTATTACCAACAAGCCCGATTTCATTCCTCCATTTCAATCATCAACTTGAATTCTACTTATAATATCCCCTTCTATTCAACCATCACTCTGAATAATAGATCCAAACATATCTAAAATGTGTAACTTTTATTAATGACTTTGATCGCCACAAGTCACACCCTCACTAGGTCTATTACTATAAAATTACACTCATATATTTAGTTTTAACATCTACTCAAGCCAAAAAACTTTAGACTCTATGGTTGAACCCTCCATAATTCAGTTACATAAACTCCCTCTAGTCTTATCAAAAAAGAAGAATATCATCAACAAAAGTATACAATAATGTACATCTCTCGCAAATGTCTAGTGAACATCCATGAGTAAAGAAAAAATATATTGGCTTCAGGTTGATCCTTGAATGTAATCTAACTAAAATACAACAAAATGCATTAAAAAAAAAAACTAAAATGTAAACCTCGGAGGCCGGTTTTTGGCGCACGGGACGGGGAGAAGCCTTCCGGCTAACCAGTGGGGTGGATCTTTTGTTTGCGAAGAACTTTTGGCGGCCGAGGTCGTCGCGACGTCGAGGATTGGCGTCCTCGATCGCGATAGGGTGGAGAGACCGGGGGGGGGGGGGAGCATCACGGAGGAGAGGAGAGAGGAATCGAGAAATGAAATGGAAGGCTCGCAATGCGATTATTCTAGGGGCATCTTTTTGTGGCTCCCAATAATTTAGAATAGCCAAAAAATAAATTTACTTTAACACCACCGACAGTTCAAGTAGCCGGTATGTTCGGTAAGATTTAATGCGGTGGTCAAACCATTTTTGTGGTCCTTTGGATCGCGCGCTTGTTTTAAGTAAAGTTTGGTTTGTATTTTCTTTACTTTAGATGTTTTGTTTCTGTAATTTGATCTTTCCCAAAATCAATAATATAAAAATTTCAAATTTTTTTAAGTGCTAAAATATTATTGATAAGTGAAAATATAAAATAAAAACATCAAATAGTTTGCTATAATAATATTGAGAATTAAGTTGTCTAAATAAGAGACATGAAATTGACAATTCTAATTATATCAAGTTATAAGCAGAATTAAATTTAGAAAAAATTGATTTTCTATGAATTTAATTTAAAACTTACACTTCAAAGTATAAGCACTATTTAGAATAAAAATCTAATGAATTGTCAAATAAAGGCTAACACATCATTCAGTACAATTAATACAAAACACGTGAAATATATTGATATCACTATGAAGATATTAACAATTTAAGGTCAGGATATCAATACAGAAACAAAACATCTAAAGTTAAAGAAAATACAACCAACTTACTTAAACACATCTAAAACACAAACTACATTAATACATAAAACTAGTTTAATAATCACTGAGAAGGACCCTGATCTGGGGTGGGAGGAGGAGGTGCAAGCACTCAAAAGATGTTAAAGTAAGTACTCCCTCCAAGTATTACACTAAACTAAGTGTCTCTCCTTTAGCCCCCACAGCTAGGCGGAGAAGCCCTTACAAAATCACTTCCACCTTCCCCGGTGCGGCGGAGTCGCCAGGTCCATTGACACCAAAGAGATCTTCTTCTTTGGTGAACTTTCCTCAAGACAAGCCTTGAATTCGAAGGTATTCCGGTGCGACCTTACCAGAGCAACCGTGTGGAACCCCCTCCTCACTCCCTTGAGTTCCCCCTCACAGGATCTTCTCCCTCTCTCAAACTCCACACTTTTCTCACTCCCTTTCAAGCTCTCTCTTCAAGTCTCCCCCAAAAGAACGAAGCTATAATGGCTGCCAAAGACACTTACAAAGTGCCTTATCAAAATCTTAAATAGAAGATCTCAAAACAAGCTCATTAATTCAAGTTGCCGACTTTATCGTCAAGGACGATATTCCTATCGTCCTGTATGATCAGTGCAAATTAAGCCCAATCAGCCGAGACGATTTGAGACGAACAGGAGAAATTTGTTCATATCGTCAAGGATAATAATATATCATCCTGGACGATCAGTACAAATCATGGAATATCGTCATGAACATCGCCCTGAAAAAGAGCTGTCCGATGTCCAATCATCCACCGTATTGTCCCGGATGATCTTGCAATCGTCCAGGATGATTTGATCATCCAATCAAGTCATAATTGCTTTCTTTAAATGACAAATTAATTTAGAAAAAAATATGTTGGATCATCCTGGACGATATTTTATAGTCCAAGTCGATCTCCTGAACGATGTCCAAAAATACGTAATTCCTAAATAGATCTGGCGATAGATTCTTTCTATTTTGAGCATATCATCCTGGCCGATAAATAATCGTCCAGGATGATGTTTTTGCATAATGATGCATGTTTTAATGAGGATGCCCTAATCAGGGTTTCTGCTTTTGAACCAATCGTCCAGGACGATATAAGTATTATCCCAGACGATGTTATCAAAAATAGTAAACTTTAGGGAACAGTTAGAGAATCTTCCAAGTTACAAAGCATAAGGAGCCACACCAAATATAATAGACTCAAGAAAGAAAAAAGGATACAAACTGACTCAAACCTAATCTATCCAATCCTGAGCATGTTCCAAATTGCAGTCTAATCGTGTGGACCTAAAATGTCAGTAAATAAGGCAGTCGTAGATAATATATCATCAAAATCATAATATGAGTGTTTGCAATAAGACTATTTGCTATCATCAAAATCATAATCCATGAAAATAGATCCGCAACAATCTCTTCTTTTTTTGCGATGGCAAACATTATGATTTAAATTTGAAAATAGGAAATATTTTCTCCTAATCTCCCCCTCACTAGAATAAAACTTTTAAAAGTAGGAGAGATAAAAAAAATTTTTGAAAGAAAAAAAAATTCAAGAAAAAGGATACAAATTCAACAGTACATTCTCCCCCTTTGACATTATCAAAAATAGAAGGGGCACAAACAATAAGAACAAATCGATTAAAAGGCAAAAATGATCACTGATCTAGTGACTAAAATAAATATTCTAAAAATGAGAAAGTTACCTCTTGATTTTAATCAAAAACTTAGTGAGGAATGGATTGACAACTTATAATCCAGAAAAAAGTAAGAAATTCATAAATTGTTAATCCAAGCTCAAGTTCTTTTAAATGCTCAAAAAATATTTTAATTTCATATCCAAATCAAGGAATAAATGGAAAAAAGAAACATTAATTTTTCAAAACTCCTTTCATAAAACATATCTAATAGAAGATCAATGCACGAATTGCTGAATCAGGAATCAAGATTTTCAACCACAAGTTTCGAACATATCAAGGATTTTCTTAGGCTTTTAGTAGTATAAGAAAAAATAAGCATATTTTTTTGTGGGCACATTTTATGCCCTTTATCACTTGAATGACTCTTTGAGCATCTTTTGATTTTTAATATACTTTGTGTATTTTTTTTTCAATTTGGAGTCATTGCGCATCTTTTGGTTTGGCATCATTGGCCACTTTTTTTTCAAAAAATATTCTTTCTTTCTTAGATTTTCAAAACTAAAGTAAACTCAAATTATTGACAACACGAACAACTTGATTAAGAAAATTTTAAGGTGGATTCAACAATTTTGCAAAAGATTCCTATGCGATAGAAAAAATGTAAGAAAAAAAATCAGTTTCAAAATCCAATTTAAAATATGATGAAGATTTTGAATACAAAGTAAAATAACTTCTTTAAGAAGAGAGAAAGAGAAATAAAATCATGAGTTTTCTTTCTCTGACTTTTTTTAGATAAATCAACCATAATTTTATAAGAATTCATGAAAAATACATGAGGTAGATTTTTCATTTTTTAAAAAAGTGATCGTGTGTGTTGATCAGAGAGAAACCTAAAAAAAATTTAACGAAAAAAGAAAAGAAAGAAATAGATAAAAAAAAGAGAATCACAAAAACAAAAGATCAAACAAAACATGGAAACAAAAAAATACAACAAAGGTTTAAGCACCATCTTGCTCCTGGTCCGATGTTTCAGAGACCAAGTCTATCCAAGAAATTTTTTGTTTTTCATTATTTGACCAGTTTATAATTTGCTTTTCTTTAGCTTTTTCTTTTGTAGGAAGAGTTCTCAAATTAGGGCACTGATTTTTCATATGTCCAGGCTTCCTACATCTAAAGCAAACAACGTAAGAAGAAATCTTGACATTCTTACCATTTTTACCTTTATTCCACTTTTGTTGATGCTTATGCTTTGGTGAGCTTTTTAATTTGCTTGACCAGTTATTGCTTTCATCCCCAATTAAGCTAACTCTTTCCGTATCTTCAACTTTTAGCACTATCGTTTTACCTGCATCCAAAAGTCTTTGACCCAAACTTTGCTATTAGGTAATGAGTGAGCCAATCAAAATATCAATAGAATATTCATTCAAATTTTTTGATTCACAAATAGCAATAACTTTAGCATCAAATTTATCTAATAGACAACGAAAAATTTTATTAACTTTTTCAAAATTTAAAAATTCTTTTCCTAAAGCATGCAATGATGACATAATTTGGATAAACCTAGTATACATCTCTAAGATCTTTTCATAAGGTTTCATAGAAAACATTTCATAATCATGCATTAAAACATTCAACTTGGATTGCTTGATTTCACTAGTGCCTTCGTATATGGTGTGTAGTTTATCCCAAATTTTCTTACTAGTAGTGCACGTGGATACTAACATAAAATCTTCAAAATTTAAAGCATAGAAAAAGCAATTTAAAGATTTTGCATTCAATTGAGCATCGATTCGTTCATCTTTATTCCATTGACTAAAAGGAATGCCAGTTTTAATTCATCTAAAATACGTGACGGTAATGAATAACTAGTTAAAATCATATGCCACATGTGAAAATCACTTGATTGCAAAAAAATAGGCATACAAGTTTTTCAAAAATCAAATGAAATGTTTTCTAATAAAGAATGTCTGGTAATTGAATAACCTTCCGCAATACTATGATTTAAAAAATTAGCCATGGATCAAAATTCAAAATGTTTTCAAACTCAGTTTTTATGAATCTCGCTCTGATATCACTTGAAAGTGCTCTGATAGCACTAGAAAATTCATTATGGATGTTAGGCCCTATGAAATGGCCCAAAGCTAATTAAGAGAGAGATGTGAATTGGTAAAAAATATCTTTCAAACAAAACCAATATCACCACAATAAAAAAGTGTGAAAAAATAAATGCGGAAGTAATAAAGGAAAGAACATACAATATTTATAGTTGTTCGGTCAAACCTTGACCTATGTCCACTCCTTGGAGGCACTCTCCAAGTATTGCACTAAACTATGTGTCTCTCCTTTAGCCCCCACAGCTAGGTAGAGAAGCCCTTACAAAATCACTTCCACCTTCCCCGGTATGGCAGAGTAGCCGGGTCCTTTGACACCAAAGAGATCTTCTTCTTTGGTGAACTTCCCTCGATACAAGCCTTGAATCCGACGGTATTCAGGTGCGAGCTTGTCGGAGCAACCATGTGGAACCCCCTCCACACTCCCTTGAGTTCCCCCTCACAGGATCTTCTCCCTCTCTCAAATTCCACCCTTCTCTCACTCTCTTTCAAGCTCTCTCTTCAAGTCTCCCCCAAAAGAATAAAGCTACAATGGCTTCCAAAGACACTTACAAAGTTCTTTATCAAAATCTTAAATAGAAGATCGCAAAACGAGCTCATTAATGCAAGTTGCTGACTTTATCGTCCAGGACGATATTCCTATCGTCCTGTATGATCAGTGCAAACTAAGCCCAATCAGCCGGGATGATTTGAGACGATCAGAAGAAATTTATCTATATCGTCCAGGACAATAATATATAATCCTAGACGATCAGTACAAATCGTGGAATATCATCCTGAACATCTCCCTGAAAAAGAGCTGTCTCATGTCCAATCGTCCAGCGTATTGTCTCGGACGATCCTGTAATCGTCCAGGACGATTTGATTGTCTAATCAAGTCATAATTGCTTTTCTTAAATGCCAGATTAATTTAGAAAAAATTGTGCTGGATCATCCTGGACGATATTTTATAGTCCAAGATGATCTCCTAGACGAAGTCCAAAAATAAGTAACTCCTAAATAGATCTGGTGGCAGATTCTTTCTGTTTTGAGCATATCATCCTGGCCAATGCAAAATCATCTAGGATGATGTTTTTGCATAATGACAGCTGCTTTAATGAGGATGCTCTAATTAGAGTTTCTACTTTTGAACCGATCGTCTAGGACAACCGATCATCCCGAACGATGTTACCAAAAATAGTAAACTTTAGGAAACAGTCAGAGAATCTTCCAAGTTATAAAGCATCAGGAGCCACACCAAATACAATAGACTCAAGAAAGAAAAAAAGGGTACAAACTGACTCAAACCTAGTCTATCCAATCCTGAGCTTGTTTCAAATTGCAATCTGATCGTGTGGACCTAAAATGTTAGTAAATAAGGCATTCAGAGAGAACATATCATCAAAATCATAATTAGAGTGTTTGCAATAAGAGTGTTTACTATCATCAAAATTATAATCCATGAAAATAGATCCGCAACATGGGTGACCCCTGAGTTCATAAAAATAAGAGAGCAGAGTGAGCAGAACAAAGCATCTGACTGTGGGAGTTTAGAAAGCTCACTTCATACTGGTGGCTCTATTCCTCATACGAAATATAGATGATGACTAATAAAAGCTTTAAATTAGTTTATTAAATATATTTATTTTATTATAACTATATCTTATATTTTTAGAAATAGTTTATTGGTCGGGAGCCAACACCGCTGAAGTTACATGCGAGAACTCATCAACATCAAGCTGACCATCAGTAGGTTTATGAAAAGGCTAAAAAGGCTCATGTGAGTATAATTTTTAAAGTTTGGGAATAAAAATTTATTATAATAAAACTAATTCTAATATTAATATGTTTTATGGATTTATTCTAGCATGATGATTTTGTACGAGCTCAAGAAGGTCGTCAGTCCACTGGTGAGGGATCATCTTCAGGATCGATTGAGATTTTTAAGTATCATACATGGTCAGATGTTGTTAGAGGAAGGTAGAGGGCGAGGGTATATGGCTTGGGTTCACAAGGCTATACTTATGAGGGTAGTTCATCCACCTCAATATTCTAAGATCCTAGTGGAGCTGAAGAAAGTGTAAGCCAAAGGGTTACAGCGTTGACGAGTGAGATTGAAGAGATGAGAAAGGACAAAATGAGATGAAGGAAGAACTACGATCCTACATAGATGAAAGTTAAAAGAAGAAAGAACAAGAGCAAGAGCAGTCATATGCATCACCAGTTAGTAAGAATACGGAGGAGGATTAGTACTCTTTTTTGTTTGATGAATTTATTGTAAACATATTTGATTTCAATTATTGAACTTAGTTATGAACTTATTTGGTTAAACTTATGAACTTATTTGGTTTCACTTAATAATTTATTTTAATGAATATATTTGTGATAACTATCGTGATTAAGTATAGTGGCGTGTTACCCGAAATTACTATATTTTTTGTGCAATTTTAAAGTTTAGGGTGAAAATTTTTTTAAAATAGATGGGAGGCTGTCAATTTTTTTCCCGATGCTACAGGTTTCCGGCGGCCGACCAGAAACTTTGATATCTACCAGAAAGTTTAATATCGGACGGCTAATTAAAGCTACCGATAAACAACTAAAACCACTGGTACATACCAGCAATATGCCGACGGTGTTTGGCGGTTCACTGGCAACAGCCGGTCTCACCGCCGGTCTCACTGACGGCACTTCCTTCGGCTTGAACCACCAGTAAGCCGCCGGTAAATAACCGGCGGCATTTACCAGCGGCGTACCGACAGTCAACACTATAATAACGATGATACTTTATCGACGGTTGAACAGCCGGTATGCCGCTGGTACAAAACCAGTGGTCACCGCTGCTTTGGCCGCCGGAACCTAACCGGCGGTATACACCGCCAAAAAATGGCCGGTTAAAGAAATAGCTAGAAAAACAACTTCGGAAAAAGTTTATGGCACCATTTTTACCAACGGTTTTTGAACCGCCGACAAGCCGCTGGTGTTTTTCAAAACTTCCGAAAAACTAATGGTGACCGCCAGAACAAACCGTCAGTAATAAGTGATTTTCCTGTAGTGTCTTTTATTGTAGCATTTTTCAACTAATCTTACATTATATCTTTCAATTTCTCCTTTGGTATCATTTTATATTTTGTATACCCATTTCACGCCAATCCCCTTGTATCCTCGAGAAAATGAAGCTAGCTTATATGTGTCGTTCTTCTCAATTGACTTGATTTCTTCATCTAGAGTATCTTTGTACTTCTTGCTTTGTATGGCTTCTTAAAAATCCATGAGCTCATAGTTGACAAAGAGGCAATAGAGAGTGAGATTTTTTTTTTTAATTCTCGGTTACCTCATATAGATGTCATAAGCTCCTAAAGTGTGGTACTCTTTCTCTTGAAATTGATTAATTATATGTAGTTGGTGTTACTGGTGGGGTATTAGGCCCCTCTCTTGCTTGTTCCATCCTTGGTTACTTAATATCTTCTTCTTCTTCTTCAAATTTATAATATTTATCTTATGATCCCTTGTCCTATTCCCTTTCTTCATCAAATATAACATCTAGACTGATAATTACCATTCCAACATTTTGAATTATAGAACTTGTATCCTTTGGTTGTTGTCGTAATCAATGAAAATGAATTTCTTGCTTTTGTCATTTATTTTATTTATTTTCATGATAGGTACATGCACATGAGCTATGCTTTAAAAAACTTTTAAATGAGATATTCCAGGCTATATTTTTTGTGCTATCATTCCTTACAAACATATTATTTGTGAATGGTTAGCCAAATAAATTGCTCATTAGACTACTTCCACCTAAAATTCCTTTGGTAATATCTTGCTTTGAAGCAAGCTCCTCGCTAAGTCAAGGATGGCTCTATTCTTCCTTATCATTGCCCCATTTTATTGAGAGGATCATGAAATAGTTAGAGATCATTGTATTCCATTTGCCTCAAAGAATTCTTGAAATTCCTTTCAAGTGAATTCTCCTCCTTGATTAGATCACATAGCTTTCGTCTTGAGTACACTTTCTTTCTCAATGATAGCCTTAAATTTCATGAATACTCTAAAGACCTATGATTTTTTCATCAAGAAATACACCTTTGTTTTTCTTGAAAAATCTTCAATGAAGAGAAGAAATTAATTGCTCTTACTTAGTTAGTTTGGCTTTATTAGTACACAAATGTCTGTATGCATGAGGTTTAATGGCTTTCAAGCTCTTGAACTTAATTCTTTTGGCTTTTTTTTAAATGCTTTACAAGTAGGAATGCTTCACATGATTGATCGGGATGTTTGATGCAAGACAGACCTCTTACCATCCTCTTTCTTGAAAGTAGTTCTAGTCCTCCAGGCTTTGAGACACTTGGCAACAACATTTTATATAGTTAGCAAGAACATTCTATTTCTTGGCATTGGTACCTTTGATTCAAATTGTCAATATTATCCCTTACGAAAAAAAAAATATATCTTTTAAATGAATATTATATCTTTTTCGTAAAAGTATCAATTTTTTTTTTTTGGCATAGATATAAATATTGAAAATGAATTTATACTTCACATTCTTTTATTGAATAAGGATGTTAAATTTTTTTCTTAAAAAATTAAAAAAAAAAAAAAGAGGATGTTACATTTGTCTTTTACTTCTATTTTTGAATCATCTCCAAATGACACATTGCCTGTCATCGATTCATCAAGTTACATGAATATATATATATATATATATCAATCACACATATGATTGCTTGCTCTAGTGCTTAGGTACTATGTTTCATCTTCACATCATTTGTTATTTTTTGTTAGCTAGCAATAAGGTGACATCTTCTTCTCTACTTTCTTCCATATAGATGAAACTTTTTCATGAACTTTATTTTTTAGCGCTTCACATTATTTAGCATAATACCCAAATTTATCAAAATTATAGCACATAACTTGAGATTTATCGTACCTCAAATTTGATTGTCCTTTAACAAGCTCTCTTATTATGTTTTCTTCTACTTCTTGCTTATTATTGTTGTTGTTGACTTTCCTTGTTCCTTTGACCTTCCTTCTTCCTTTGCATTATCTCATCCTTGTTCATGACCTCTTCCACAATGACTTTTATTGTTGTTGTTAAAACTTTCCTTTTTCTTAGCTAATTCGAGATCTAGTTTGAGAAGTTGTTTAGTAATCCATTCATTCATCATCTTTCTTTCCTCGTCACTTGTTTAATTCTTTTCCCACATATGATTGCTTGCTTGCTCTAGTGTTTATTTACTATGTTCCATCTTCACATCTTTTATTATTTTGGTAAGCTAGCAATAAGGTGTCGTCTTCTTCTCTTCTTTCTTCCAAATAATTGAATTTTTTATGACCTTTATTTTTGAGTGCATTACATTCTTTAGCATAATGCACAAATTTATCAAAGTTATAGCACTTAACTTGATTTACCGTACCTCAAGTTTGAGTGTCCTCTACCACATCCTTTTATTATGTTTTCTTCTCTTTCTTGTTTATTATTGTTGTTGTTGACCTTCCTTTTTTGTTTGCATAATAATCTCAACATTCCACAGGACCTCTTCCATGTTAACTTTTATTGTCGTTGTTGAATCTTTCCTCTTTCTTAATTGATTTGAGAGCTAACATGAGGTGTTGTTTAGTAATCCATTCTTGCATCATCTTTTTATTTCTTCATAGGTTTGCAATGAAACCATTTGTGGCTCTATTATCATCTCTTGTAAATCCTTGGTCTCCTTCATAATAATTGTGATGTTATAAAATCTCGATTCTACAGATCAAAGAATCTTCTCAGTGATAGTCGCAAAGAATTTTTGTACTAGAAAACTACTTTAAGAAACAATAAGATAGCTATCCCAAACAAAGCAAAATCATAATTTGTTTCGATTTTGCTTGGTTTGTGTTTACACAAGATTCTAAGTTGAATCTCTCAAACCTCTCCCACCACTTCCCCAAGTTGGGTTTTCATATCATTTTCACTAAGTTTTATATTTATCAAATGTTAGACATAGTATAATTTCAAATTTTGTTTAGAAAATGTGAAATTAAATTACAGTTTCTTTAAAATAACATAAAATTATGTTTTCTCATAAACATAAAATTGCGTTTTCAAGGAAACGTAAAATAATTTTATGTTTATTTTAAACATTTTTGCTCTTCTTTAAATATATTTTATGACACTTTTTATTTTAAAAAATTTTAATTTATCTCCTTAAAATTTGTCCTAAATAAATTTGACTTGACTTCTAAGTCCAATTGAGCCAGGATAAGATTGACTTGAGAGATCCCTACCTGCAAAATTCCAATTTTAAAATTATATGGCCTTAATTCAAAAAAGAAATATCGAAAAAAATAACATAAATCCATTTGCAGATGCAATCCTATAAATACGCATAAACATGATTTCACAAAGAATTTAAAATAAAAAATAAAAAATAAAAACGCTTATCTCTTCATAAATCCTGAGAATAAAACTCTATGATTTCCCTAAGATTGAGCCGAAACAGTGGAGAAGATGAATACGAATCATCGGAGAAGTCGTTATAGACAGACCAGAGCATATGATCAAAGAGAATGGAATCGACGTGGAAGAATAAAGCTTCTCCATCGCCAATGATTCCCCTTCCATTGCACGCCATCTCCATTAGAACCCTAAATGGCTCTGTCTGAAAAACAAATGGGTCGACTAAGAACTCCCTTCTCTCCTTCCCCACCACCACCCTCACTGCTTGGGAAGCTGCTACTGGAAGAGCAGAACAGCTGCTGTCGATTGCCGGAAGTGTTTGGTAGCGGTGTGATGAAGATCGCCGGACAAATATGCAGCAGCCAAGCTCGCTACAAACCATCGAGAGAGAGAGAGAGAGAGAGAGAGAGAAGTCTTCTCTGGTGTTTCTTAGAATGGTAGAACAGATCCCTTTTTAAATATTTGAATAGCTGATGAAGAGCCAACGGTCGGCTAGCTTTCCTTTAAGAGCCGGTTTATGAATCTCTTTTATTAGCCGAAAAAAGAGCCGTTAGAAATGACAATGGAATTATTAGTGACAATTTAAGTTAATAGATCTGACTAAAAAATGATCTGATATAATTTCAATTTAGATCGAATTATAATGAGTAGTATCAATTTTATCCGAAAAAAATATGATTATTTTAATTGGACATAGAAATTCAGAAAATTCGGACATGATAATTCAGAAAACAAACAAAAATTTATAATTGCATAAGTTTTATATTAAAAGAATAAATAGTTAAATCAAATCTATTGGTTGCTGATGGGCTATTATTATTTTCTTTAGTTTTGACTAAAACGTTTGCCAGAGTAGTATTAAATGTGATTTTTATAAATCAAATCTATGGGTGGTTATTTGGATAGAGAAAATCATAGAATTTGATTCATAAATATTAAAAGATATTGCCCTTCTCTATAATTTGAAGACTCAATTTAATATAAAAGATTAATTAGTAGTTGTATTATTGAGAGTGACAACTTAAGATGATGATCAATTCATTTGATGGTTTTCACGGCACAAGTTTTACAGGGAGGGAAATACGGCACAAATCTTAAGGGCCTCCGGTTATGTTCAAGATCCTCCATTTGGATTCACATAAGGTAATGATGGTTCTTGCCAGAGTCAATTATTTCACTTCAATGCATTAAACTGCAAGTTATTTATTAATAACTTTAAAGAGTTACCTTTTGGGTGGTTCTCATGTCTTTCAACAACTTGATCATATCTTTTGTTGAGTTCAATAGAATGTTCATTACATGGTTTGTTAATACGTACAATTTTCCAAAAAACTCTCAAGCCTTACTAAGGATGAGACAAAAGTCTAGTGAGTTACTAGGAGTTTTATCACTCAGTTTCATAAGGAGATGGTCGATGTGATAGATTTGGATATGGATATAGTTTGTATTGCTCTTACCCAAGGTCTTCAATAAGGCAATCTAATATGCACTCGTTTTGTAGTAATCTAGGATTTTAACCTAGTTTTCAAAACTTGCTAATAATTATATAAATCTTGAGTGCAATATTGAGAGCAATGTCTATATGACGACCAGGAGAAAGGAGAGGAGTCATATATAAAAAATTTGAAGTAACCTTCTGGACCATAGAAGCTGGCCCATGAGTCGGGCAAAAGGAGGTTCTACTATGATTACAAAAGATCCACATAGCATAAGAGAACTCATACCATTGATTGGCGAGTATACATTAAGGAGCAATGTGATTATCACCATGGTGAAGGGTATACTGCTACCTCCAATTCACTCACTATCGATTATGACTCTACTGCGATAGTCTTGTTGATTGAGTCAATTGATGTCATTTAAAATAAGGATTTCTTTAATAGGTCAATGCTTATGAGGGCCAGTAGTCACCTTTGGGACTATGCTTTTCATTATGGAAATGACCATTACTATATGAAACATCAACACCAATGAATCTTACTAAAGCAACTCATTAAAAAAGGTAAACTTCAAGAATTTTGTTCTTATTTATGCAGGACTAAGATCAAGGAAGGTGCCAATGGAGTAAGTTTACAACAAACCGATTCAAGCATAAGTGGTCCTCATTACTAGAATGATTCCCATCATCTATAGAGCTTGCGAAAAGACTTCCCACATAATTACCCATAAATGTCCTAGATTATGAGAAGTGAACTTGGTGAATACCTTGAGGGTCCTTATTATTTTACTAAAGCTGATTGACCGATAAATGGTAATTCCTACAATAATGTAGTGGTCATCACAATACTCATAACTAACTATCACATTTACATTATTCTTATATACACAAAGAGGTTGGTTAATTTCATTTTTAAGAGTCTCTATTAGAGAATGAATGTTGGTGCATCTTGCCTGTGACTAACTTCTAATACTCAAAACTAACTACCACATCTACATTATTCTTATATATGCATAGAGGTTGGTTAATATCTTTTTTGAGAGTCTCTATTAGAGAATGAATATTGGTGCATCTTGCCTGTGACTAACTTCTAATTCTCTTTTTAGCTTGTCCAGGATTAGTAAAAAAATAGAAGGGTAATTGCCCTATTTAATACCTAGTGAGAAGGGCTTATTCACTTTCATTTTTTATTTTATAATAGTTGATGCACCAACTATGTACAACACAATCTTTGACCGACCACTATTAAACCCTTTTGAGTAGTCGTCTTTATATATCATGTCAGAGTGAGAATTTTAGCATTTGGACATGAAGTAATAGTTAGAGGTGACTTACTCTACCAAGGGATTACTACTTCAATGTCACAACCGAATCCAATATGACCGAATACCACACAAGTTATATCATGCCCGATCATGACAAAAACAAGAAAGTGATCTCAAGAACTAGTTTGAGAAGTACTAAAAATTTGAAACTTCTAATTTATATTTCACAAAGCCATTACTGAATATAATATAAAGTGGAAAATTAAATCTCAAAAATAATTTTTTATATATCATTCCAAAATACATGTACAATTTGAGGTCTATTTATAATAGTACTTGATAATATAAAGTATAATAAAATAGACCCAATCCTATGAAAATGAAACTAACAAAGAAGCATGCCTACAACATAGATCGAGCCTACTATCAAAGTACTTAGCTCACTCCTTATCCTTTCCCTAACCTAAAAATGAAAGCAAAAGCAAGAATGAGCTAACACGGGTCAGTTGACTATCATAGCCTAAAATAGAAAACAATAACTTAAACCAAAATGACTAAAATTGCGATGTTGTAATAATAAACTGAAGCACTATACAAAAAGCTAAAACTAAAATAGATACATATATTAAATTTGTAATATGAATTTAAATAACTATTGAAAATGTGCTGAGAGTAAAACATAAACAAATATCATATAGAAAATATCATAATAGTCCTCAGGTTCCAACTTCTAGTATATACAAACAAATAACATAATCCCTTCATGGGGAAAATAGAATATTTTCTCTCTGCCAACAAATCTCATCATAGAAAATATCATAGTATCCCTAGGCATCAAAATTTTTATCACATAACAAATATTAGAATTATTTTTTACCTCCAACAAAGTGTCTCTCTGATATACTAGAGGTATTACTTTTAACAACTCTGAACAAAATGCTGATACTAGAGGTATTACTTTTAACAACTCTGATATACGTCTACAGAATAATTTCAGTGCTCTTGAAGAAACACTTGATGAAACAAGGAAGGAAGATATATTGGAAAATACTAGTGTTGATGAACATATTCAAACAGAAATTCTGTTACCAAAAGCTATTAAGTTTGCTTCTCCGGAGAATTCAAACAATCAAAATTTGTTAACAACAAATGATGTTATTACAGGTGAAGCTGAAGATATAATCAAAACAACATCAGGGAAAGTTAAATTATCAAAAGAAATCAGAGATTTGGGTCTCGTTGAGAATCTCTTTAAGAGCAGAAGAGGATTGATCAAAAACAAAAAGAAAGGTGGGGATGTACACCCACCTTTGCATCAATGACTTCCCTTATTTTCTGGAACTGTAGAGGGGCCAATAAGAAGGAGGCTTCCCTCTATCTCAAGGAGATAGTAAAAGATAATGAAGGTTGTTTTATTAGTCTTGTTGAAACCAAAATCACTAATCTTGATAGAATTGATGTTGATAAAGTTATTGGTAAAGATTGGGACTTCTTTCACCATCCTTCTGAAGGCAATTCAGGTGGAATCATTACTTTGTGGAACAAGAACATAATTTCTTTTGAAGTATTGGATCACTCATCTCAAGCTGTTATTGGCATGCTTAAATCTCCTCTATTTGGCAATTGGATGGTGGGAACTGTATATGCAAACAAAGACTATCAGATAAGGAGAAATCTTTGGGAGATGATTGAAAAGGCAACAATAGAAGACATTCCTTCAATTATTGGAGGAGATTTCAATTGTTTATTATCAAATGATGATAAGAGAGGGGGGAAGAGATTCCTTTCTCTAAAGGTCCTCAAAAAATGAAAATGTTTATGACTAACAATGATTTTCATGATATAGGTACCATTGGTCCTAAATATACTTGGTGCAACAACAAGGAAGGGAATTTGAGAATATGGGAAAGACTTGATAGATGTCTTCTCAATACCGCTGCTCTTCAAAAAGTTCTTTTGGCTCATGTCAAACACCTAGCAAGAATTGCTTCAGACCATTGTCCAATAGCCTTCAAATTGATGGATTCTCAATTTAAGACTAATTTTATCAGATATGAAGAAACCTGGAATTCTTACCTTGCTGCTAAAAGCAATGTTTCTAATGCTTGGAGGAAAACTGACTATGGAAATGATATGGAGATTCTACAAAAGAAGCTTAAAAGATCTTTGAGGTCTCTTTACTTTTGGAGTAGAAACAAATGCAAATGTCTCAACTCTCTTAAAGAAGAGCTAAAAATGGAAATTTCTAATCTCCAGCTGAAGGAATCATCTCTTGGTGGGCTATCAGTTGAAAAACTGAAATTACTTAGATCTAAAGTGAATGATTTCAACATAACTTTGAAAAGACTATCTACATGGTGGAATTAAAGAGCCAAAGTTAGATGGCATGAAGAAGGGGATGTTAACTCAAATTTCTTTCACAATTTTGCTTCAGCAAAGAGAAATGGAAATCTAATTAGAAAAATCAAGAATGATGAGAATATCTTGGTAGAAGATATTGAGCAGATTTCAGCTGTTTTTCAGCGATTCTTTGAGAAAAAATGGTATTCAAAAAACTGCAATTTAGATAATTGGCCACATTTCCCTGAAGATAAAAAGCTCAATGATCTGGACATTAAATTCTTAAGCTCTGATTTCACTGAAGAAGAGCGTAAAACTGATGTCTTTCAGCAAGGGAGAAATAAATCTCCGGGCTTAGATGGTGTTTCGCCTGTCTTTTTTCAAAATTTTTGGAATATTGTAAAAGATTCAACTTGGAGAGCAGTAGACAAATTCTTTAAATCTGGTTACATGATTGAAGATTGGAAGGATACTTTAATAGTATTAATCCCCAAAATCAAGCATCCGACTGTTCATTCAAATTTCAGACCAATAAGTTTATGTCAAACCTCCTACAAATTGGTTGCAACCATGCTTGTTAATAGAATAAAGCTCTGTATCTCCAAATTAATCTCGGAAGAACAGATTGCTTTCATTCCAGGGAGATCCATGTCCGATCATTGCTTACTTGCTCAAGAAATCTTCAACAAGTTCAAGACTTCTAAAGACAAGAAAGGTTTAATGGCTATAAAATTAGATATGGAACAAGCTTTTGATAGTATGGAATGGCTTTCATTGCTTCAAGTCATAAAAACTTACAAATTCCCTACATCCATTTGCAAAGTCATCATGGAATGTGTCATGAATGTCAGATTCTCAATCATCTTAAATGGGAAACTCTCCAATTGGATTAAAGCTGGAAGTGGGCTTTGGCAGCCGCCCACTATCTCCATATTTGTTCATAATGTGTTTTCAACTTCTTTCTCTTGCAATAAATCAAAGAGGCCATCAATTGGGAGTTTGTTTAACACCCAGAAATCAAAGAATAACACATCTTCTTTTTGCAGATGATGTATTAATTTTCCAAAGCATCTTCATTAGCAGCTCATGAACTAAAAATCATTATCTCTGATTTCTGCAGTTGGTCAGGACAGAATATTAATGCTTCCAAATCCCATATCCTATTTGGGAAAATGGTTAAGCTTCATATGAAGAAACATATTAAGAAGGAATTGGGTTTCAAAGAGGTGAAAGAGATGAATTACCTGGGTGTTAAAATGGCTTTGAGAAGGCTCAGATCGTTTGATTTTCAGCAAATGATAGATACTATCCTAGAGAGGTTGAATGCTTGGGGATGCAAACAACTTTCTATGGTGGGTAAAATAACTTTGGTTAAATCTTCTCTTCTAACTTTGCCAAGTTTTCTATCAACTCATTCTTTGATTCCTAAGAAAATTTTGCATCAAGTGGATCAATATTGCAAAGATTTCATTTGGCATAAAAGTGGGGGAAAAAAAGGTTTACATTATGTTGCATGGGATGTTTTATGTAAACCAAAATCTGAATAATGGTAAGACGATAACTGCTATGGCTTACGAAGAATCATTAAAATATCAATCCAAGGAACGTGATTGTGATTTTACTGATTGGATTAGAGAAATAAAGCTTAATCCAAGAGTTGAACTTTTTTGGTGGAGATTGAGTAAATTTGCTATTCCAACATTTGAATTTCTCAAATATAGGAATTTAATCCTTAATGACCAATGTCCAAGAGGATGTCATGTGATTGAGAACTATGAGCATATAATAGTTCATTGCAAATTCTTAAAAGAGATTATTTTCAGAATAAGGAAATGGGGATTTTTTATTCCTTTGTTTCAATCTCTTGATAATTACCTTCAAGAATTAAGAAAGCTCTATTCTCGTTTTCCTAATATGGTGAAGATTTATCTTACAGCAGTTTTTCTATCTTGGAAAAACAGGAATCAATTAGTTCACGGTAATTCAGTTCCTTCTAGCTCTTTTGTAGCGGCAAATGTACTTTTTTTGGCAAATCAAAGTTTATTTCCTAATCTAGATAGCTGGGGTGCTAATCTCCTTAGGGAGTTTTCTAATTCTTGCCACCTTCAACCAGTAGATTGGATCAAAATAAATATTGATGCATCCTTATTGAAAACAAATCAAGCCGGTATTGGTGGTATTTTTAGAGACCACAAAGGAAGACTCTTATTGGTTTTTGGCAAAAAGAAGATTCATTGGGATATTTCAAAACTTGAGCTTGATGCTGTGTTAATTCTTAAGGATTTCATTCAACCTTGGATGCTTGAGGCAAAAGGTGTCATCATTGAAGGTGATAACATTAATATCATCAATTTCATTCAAAATTCTTTGAATAAGTTCAAATTCCATCCGAGTACAAGGTATGAGGAAAATCTTACAAAAGATCTTATTTTTCTTAATGATTTTAATAAGGTTTTTTTTAATCATATTCATAGAGATTGTAATAAAGTAACGGATGGTTGTGCTACTTTAGCTTTAAGCAATGACTTTTACTTTGATAGTTTTTCTTTTGCCAACATTCCTTCTAAATTATCTAGTTTAACTATGAAGGAATGTGAGGACTCTTACTCTTGTAACTAGTTTCCTTTTCGTTAATGCCAATTGCTATTTGCATTTTTCAAAAAAAAAAAAACAAAGTGTCTCTCAGCCAACTGAATCTCTTATCTTCGCTAAAAGAATTTCACATTCAATCAATATACATATATTTCAGTGCATTACATTAAGTAAAGTATAATTGAAAAAAATTCAAAACTTTTCAAAATGCCTAAACGGTAGGCACCAAAAATCTTATTGATCAAAAAATCACATTTTTAAAAATTAACCAAATTACAAGAGATTGTGTATAGATGTCAAAATAAAATTTTGAATTAATAAAACTCACTACTTTTCAAAATCACTAGACAAAAAATCTTGAATAAATATTTAAAATGACTAGAACATACATACTAATAACATTTAAAAAAATACATAGATAAAAGTTACTAGAATTTGATAAATTTTTATTTTTGTAAAACCAAATTATAAATTTGAATATTCAATCAAAAAAAAATCCCCAAAACATCCAATTATTGAAAACTTAAATAGATAAAATATAATCTACATCGATTGGAGAAACTTTTCTAACTAGGCCGATGACTAAAATTAATGTGAAGCCTCTTAAAATGGACGATATCTCACTAAAAAGCCCTCTCTATCTAGGCACCGCTCAAAAGGAACATAACAGAATGATAGTGGATTTGGAAAATTTTAAGTACAAAATTTTGTCGAACGTCTAGGATCCACTATTTGAGCATCGGGCACTAATGCTAGGATGCCAGAAAACATAACACTTAGGCATTCAGGGGGGAAAATTCCAGATTTCATTAATATGCATTCAAAACTTAAATCCCATTCCAGAAAAAATGCAGAACTTTTGCATACATACAAATTAATCATTTTGAGACACATATAAAAGAGCTCAAAATGCAAAGATTCAAGCAATTATCTCTTTTGAATTGGGTTAAAATAGATTGATTTAAATATTGAATATGGAGGTACCACAACTCTCCCCTCAGAAAAATATCATCATCGACATTTCTAAATCAAAATAAGTCAGAAAAAATATGGATTTAACTTTCTCATCTAAGACTTCTTGTTCCAACTAGCCTCTCCGGCGGTCATGTGTTTTCACTATATCTTAACCAACAGAATCCTTTTGCTCCTTAATTTCTTGACATTATATACTAGAATCATATCAAGCTCTTCCTTATAGTGTAGATTAGGAAGAACCTCAATATCATCAGCAAATAATTTATTCTTAGAATTAAATACGTACTTACTCATAATTAAAGAAGATATATGAAATACACCGTGTATATCTGACATGTGATCAGGAAACAATATCCTATAAGCAGAACAACTATTTCTCTCAATAACCTTAAAAGGTCCAATGTACCTGGAACTCAACTTACTGATTCTTCTAAATATTCTAATGCCTTTCATAGTTCTGCAAGGATATAAATAAAATCACCAACTTGAAACCCAACTATTCTATGTTGTTAATCATAATATTTCTTCTGTCTATCATGTGTCATTAATTATAATATTTCTTCTACCTATCCTATGTAGCCTTCAATCTTTCTTTGATTAGACAGATCTTTTTTTGTAGTGTCATTTAGAAATATCGATCCTATCGTATGTCGATCACCCACTTCTATTAAAGATAATTGAGTCATTTACTTCCTATCTTACAGAGCATCATAATGAGCCATGCCTATGCTAGACTGATAGCTATTATCAAAAGTAAACTCTATCAAAAGAGTATGATATTCCTAATATGGGCTCCGAAAATTCAACTTTGGCCTCTCTCGTTGCTTTTTCAGGGGAGTTTTAACGGAATAAGTTTTGGGGTAAATTTTGGGAAGGCGGATGGGTTTGTAGATAAGACACTACCTAGAGATTTTACTATCATTTTATGAGGACTTTATGATCTGAGTTTTGGTTTTCTATAGGCGAGGGCCCCTATAGTTAATTACCCCTCCCGATAACAAGAGAGAACTTTTGATTAAGGCTAGTCGTCGATAATATACGCAAAGATACGTGTTATCTGGCATATAGTAGCTGCATGGGTTTAGATATTGGAATTTTGGTATTTAAAATTTAGAATTTCGCCATCTTTCACTTAAAGAAGATGGTGGGGTAAGGGATGATGGACCCAATAAAGATCCCATGGTTCCATCATCTCGTGTCATCGTAGTCCCTGGTCTACTTAGTCAGAGGAGGCATTCAACCCAACCTGACAAAAGGATCCTTGTTGATAGCTATAGGTTTCTTCGTCCAAGGGGATATAGACCTGGGGTTAATGTATGTCTAAGGGGATAAATTTGAATCAACCATATCTAACAAAGGGTTTTGTGCCCTATCAATTATATCATATGATTCATATCTCAAGGATTTAATGTCACTAATGAATGTATTAGCTCTAACCATAATCGTAATTTAGTGGTGCCATTTGGCAAAAAAACCACTCAGTTCAGAGGGCCTTGGGTCATAATCATTTATCCTGCAGTGCCATTTGGCTACTAAACCGCAGGTCAGAGGATACGTACCATGTCCTTATTGGTATGAGATTATTTGAGAATGAATTCTAGTAATATTTTGACTAGGCATTGGCTCTCTGTGAGTTGAAGTAAAATCTAATTTGTCCATCCCAACAAAAACTATTATGGAGAGTGGATGAATTTTACTTTAAATGATTTGATGGGTTATTTAAATTTTAAACCTCTTTGGATCTTTGGGATTTTGGATTTTTTTAAGCTTTTGTGGGCGTTTGGGACGTATTTGAAATTAACCCCTTCGATTAAGATCTGCATTTAGCACGGCCATCGTTGTTGTGTTTGAGATCATTTTTATTTAAGAATTAAGCCTTGTCAACTCTGCCAAATTGTCAATAAAGGATTAGGTTTGTTAGTGGCTTTGTAGTTTTGTTAATGAATTTTTTTTGTTGGAGGCCTTGAAGGCCTTATATAAAAGTATAAAATAGATATTTCGGTCAACACACTGACCGTATATCTATTTGATACTTTGAGTAGTTCAACTCCTATCTATTCATATAAAATGATTGGGTTCAAAATGTGTTCATTTATTAACCTGCGCATCAACCCTTGACGTTAGATGTGTACCTATAACATGCTCGTCAGGGCCCATGAGGGTGTTATGGGGCATTTTATAATTATTTATTGAACCTTGTTGACTCCTATTTACCTACTCAGGAGGATTTGATTCAAATTTATTGACCCACAAAACATCCCTAGATGTCATAATTATTCCTACAACACGCTTGAAACATGAGAGTTTCATGATTGTACTAACCCCTTTTGTATACCATGTGTATACAAATTACGATTCATGTGCAAAATTTTAAACATTTGACGGGTCTTCTATGATAGCTTGTAGAAGTTTGTGTTTGTCGTAGTATGTTAATATTTGTTCATAGGAGGTATGTTGGATGCACAACAACTGATCATAATCTTATCCAACTCAATGTTCAGAACTTGGTTGAATTGAGATTCACTCACTCCATGATGATTTGATCTGGCTTTCTCTTCCTAGAACTCCTATAGGAATTAGCAGGCAACTCCTTGATTATGTCATCATCATTATCTTCTATTGTTGGCTTAAATAAAGAATAAATTATTTCAACCTTAGATGACTGCGTCTTTACTAATACCTTAGGTTTAGGAGTTAGGGCCACAATCTTATACTAACAGTTTGTTCATTTCGACTATGTATCAAATCCTTCTGATTATAAGGAATCAATGCTTTTAATTGATATTAAGTAGTTGATGACTATGAGGCGGTTTAGTATCCACCTCATATTATTTTCCATCACCTTTGATTGGACTTTTGTTTGAATGAGAGCTCTCTTACATCCTCTTATAAATGCCCTTATTTGTATGTAATATACTTTACAGTTCATTACATTTATTCTCCCTTAGATTTCTTCATCTGTATGGAATTTACATGCTTCTTGGATATTTAATTGGCATTTATTGTGGAGATACTGCAATATTTATCACCTCCTATTATAACAGCCTGTTGGTATTTTATATGTAAGGCTCATCATTCATGGAAAGCTTAATGTGTTCATTCGCATGTTGATGGTGACTACCGATTGAGTTATACCCTTCAATAATTTCTTTGTGCATATTAGCTATGAATTTGCTATGCTCATAGCACATCAATTTTTAAAACATGAAAGAGACTGCAGTCTTTTATTTGCTTATTGTTGCATGATTGTGAGTGGTAGAGATGCAGCTAAATTCACTACACATGTCTTATAGTGCTTGTGGGGACAATCATCTACAACTGTCATTGGTTTGTAGGGCGATTTGCTACATTTCCTACTATTCAAATGAGTTATTACTTATGGATGAATCAAGATCAATGATCATGATTTTGTGATCAAACCACATCTCCTGCAGTCTTCTTGTTGATTGCAAACAAACTTCACTTGCAAGTTATTTATCTTCAAAGAGGATTTCCCATTTGCATGATGGGTTTGATATCAAATTTCTCAATATTTTCATTTTCAATTGAGAAGATCCCCACAAATTGATTGTTATTGTTTAAATGAAGTTTCTTTGTTGCTCATTTATCTTAGCCATATTCAACTTGGAGTTAGGTTCATGTTCATCGCACTTCCACCTGATTCTTGCTTGCATGTTGATCATGCTTAGAAGCCTTCCTTCATGTGTCTCATATTTGTAAGTTTGAGATTAATTTTCAACATTTTCCACAAGTTCATTTAGTATTCACTTTCAAATTGAAATGATACTCTTCTCTTTTTTTTTAATTGAGAACATAGTATTACGATTCAAATCAATCACTAAATTGATTATTCATTCAATTAAATTGTTGATTCAAGTTAAGTGCAATATCATTTGAGTCCAAGTCAGATTTGAGTCTAAGTACTTTGTAGGCAAGTTTGAATTCAAGTTTCATTTAGTTCATATGATGTCTAAATACAGCCCCCTATTTGTTTCAAGTTCTTCTCCTTTTCAGACAAACGTTCGACAGCCTCTTAACGTCTCCCCTATTTGGGGGAAATTTCAAAAGTCTAGGCCTCCCACCATGCTAGAGAAAAGAGTGAATGGGTGGTATCGGATGACACTGAGGCCAAAAGTCTTCAATCCCACTATGCCAGAGAAAGGCGTGCATTGGTCTTCGGGCACCTACTTGAAAAAGTTGTTTTTTCCTCGCACACGAGTACTTATATTTTTGTCACGCCTTACTAAGAAAGCACACACAAGGCTCGCCTGCCTCATTGTAAGCGTCGTACCGAGTTCCCCTCTACCATGCTAGAGAAAAGTGTATATAGGGGGTCCCTCGGCGCATCATAAATACTTGAAATAAGACTTTATGAGGGAATTACCCACCTCGCCACAAGCACCATAACAAACTTTCTCCTATCTTGCTAAAAAAAGGATGCGTGGGTAGTTATTCATTGTGCTGCAAGTGTCAAAATAGGTTTTCCTAAGTATGGAGAGATTATACTTTTGCAACACTGGTGGTGGCTATGATGAGGGAAAATGCACAAACATATTTCTACATCTTTTTTATCTTTCTCTTTTTTTCCTTTTTTTTCTTTTTCTTTTTATTTTTCTTTTTTATCTTTTTTTTCATTTTTGAAAACACTTTCTTTCTTTTGTTTTGCTTAACAGACACAGACACACATCTCTCTCTCTCTCTCTCTCTCTCTCTCTCTCTCTCTCTCTCTCTCTCTGGTCTAACGAACTTGGATGGGGTCTGTGAGGGTAAAGAGGATTAAGCGGCAGTGAGGCATGGCTTCTATCTATGAGGGGAATCAGAAGAGTAGCGGTCTTCGGCTATATGGGCTTGAGGTCAGAGATCTTGTATAAGGTTGGCAGCTGGAAGGCTGGAGCAAAAGTTGGGTTCGTGTCTAGTAAGGATGCAGAGGTTTTGTGACTTCGGAGGTTGAGAGGGGATCGGATGGGGGATCTATCGGAGTAGGAAGTAGCGAATTAATGGCTGGAATTTGAATGGGAGGAGAGTTTGATAGAAATTCGCATAAGGCTCACCTGTCTCGTTGTAAGTGCCACGTCAAATTTTCACCCACCATGCTAGAGAAAAGCGTGTATAGGGGGCCCATCATCACGCTGCGAACACCAAAAATAGGACTTTATGAGGGGATTACTCGTCTCACTACAAGTATCGTGATAAACTTACTTCCACTGTGCTAAGAAAAGCATGCATGTGTGGTTGTTCGCCATGCTACAAGTGTCGAAATGTTTTTTCCCCAATTTGGAGAGATTATAAATTTGCAATGTTGGTGGCGACTATGATGAGGGAAAATGCACAAACAAATTTCTTCTTCTTCTTTTTTTCCTCTTTTTTTTTCCTGTTTTTTCTTTTTTCTTTTTCTTTTTTTTTTTCTTTTTTGAAAACACTTTCTTTCCTTTGTTTTGCTTAACACACACACACACATAACTATATAATAATAATTAATAACTAATAACAATTGATAAAAATAAATAATATGAAATAAAAATATATACCTAAGATCGGGTGAGATAGCAGGATTTGCGAGTACAGATAGTGATCATGGCTTGAGGAAGATTAGAAAGCATGCGGCTTTGAATAGGGATTTATGTCGAGGATAGGGGTGGATTTGTGAATGGGAAGAGTAGGAGGCGTTGGGTAGCAAGCGGCGAGAGGTGGTCTTCAACTGGGGCTTGAGGAGTAGGCACAACAAGTAAGAGATTGGATTGGATGGAGGAAGAGGCAGAGTGGGTTATAGAGATCATGGTTAAAGGAATGGAGATTGATTGAGACTGTCGACGAATCCTTTCACTATGGATGCCTGGGGCGTCACAGTAGGCACAACAAGTAAGAGATTGGATTGGATGGAGGAAGAGGCAGAGTGGGTTATAGAGATCATGGTTAATTTGGCTACTAGAAATGGCTATGGATAGGGAAGGAGGCTAGGATAGAGGCGTCAGATCTAGCTAAGGTGTAGAGGTCGAAGGTTAAAGATCTTGGGGTCTTTTGCTATAAGCAGTCGATTATGTGGATCATAGCAGGAGGTAGAGACTTGTTCGGCTATTTGTGAGGTATGGAGTTCTCTCGCCCTCTCTCTCTCTCTCTCTCTCTCTCTCTCTCTCTGGACTGAAGAACTTAGATTGGGTCTATGAGGGCAGAGAGGCTTAAGTGGCATGGAGTTATGGCTTTTGTCTATGAGGGGAATCAGAAGAGTAGAGGTCTTCGACTGTGTGGGCTTGAGGCCGGAGATCTTGCATGAGGTTGCTGCTAGAAGGCCGTAGCGAAGTTTGGTGTTTGGATCTAACAAGGATGAAGAGGTTTTGTGGCTACAAAGGTTGAGAGGGGATTGGATGGGGGATCTATCAAAGTAGGAAGTAGAGAATCAAAGGTTAGAATTTGCACGGGAGGAGAGCTTGGCAGAGATGGGATTTGAGTGGAATAGGGGCAGAATATTTGGAGGATTCATAATTATGAAGAAGCAAAGAAGGCTCTGGAAGGTCTCATTTTAACGATGAGAATGGAGGCTTTATAGAGGTAGTCAGCGAGATACTCGCTATTTGTATGCAAGGCTCATCATTCATGGAAAGCTTAATATGTTCGTTCGTATGTTAATGTTGAGTAACGATTGAATTATAACCATCAACAACTTCTTTGTGCATATTAGCCAGAAATTTTCTATGCTCATAGCACATCAATCTTCAGAACATGAACGAGAATGTAGTCTTTTATTTGATTGTTTTTGCATGATTGTGTGGGGTAGAGATATTGCTAAATTTATTGTGCATGTCTTCCAAATCTTATAGGGACTATCGTCTGCATCTCTAAGACAACTGTAATTAGTTTGTAGGAGATTTGTTTCATTTACTATGATTCATATGAGTTCTTTCTTTTGGATGAATCAAGATCAATGATCATGATTTTGTGATCAAACCACATCTCGTGGAGTCTTCTTATTGCTTGTAACAATCTTCACTTGCAAGCTATTTATCTTCAAATAGGATTTTTCATATACATGATGGGTTAGATATCATGCTCAATATTTTCAATTTCAATTGATAAGATCGCCACAAATTGATTGTTATTGTTCAAATAAAGTTTCTTTGTTGCTCATTTATCCTAGTCATGTTCAACTTCGAGTTAAGTTCATGTTCATCGCACTTCCACCTGATTCTTGCTTGTATGTTGATCATACTTGGATAGCTTCCTTCATGAGTCTCAAGTTTATATGTTTGAGATTCATTTTCAACATTTTAAACAAGTTTATTTGGTGTTCACTTTCAAATTGAAATGATACTCTTCAATGTTGTTTTTATTTAGAGCTTAGTATTACGATTCAAATTAATCACTAAATTGATTATTCATTTAATTAAATCCCTGATTCAAGCTAAGTGCAATTTCATTTGAGTCGAAGTTCTTTGTACTCAAGTTTGAATTCAAGTTTCATTTAGTTCATTTGATGTCCAAATTTAGTCCAAATAAAGTCCCATATTTATTTCATGTCCTTTTCCTTTTCAGACAAAATTTCAAAATCCTTTCGTCGTCTCCCCTGAAAGTTTGTTAGGAATATTAAGCCCTTATGAACTAGTCCCAAGGCTAACCAAGAGGGGGGATTGGTATTTTAAAAAATCTTTCAATCAAAACACAATCTTAAAATAAAAATCAAGATTCACCACAAAAATTTAGAGTGCAGAAATTAAATGCATAAGTACTAATAATGAACACATAAATTTATAGTGGTTCGGTCAACACGACCTACGTCCATTCCCCGAAGGCGCCCTCCGAGTATTGTACTAAACTCAGTGTATTTTCTTTTGCCCTCACAGCAAGGCGAAGAAGTCTTTACAAACCTCATTTCCACCAACCTAGGTGAGGCAGAGAACCCAACTCCTTTTGCTTCCTCCAAAAGTAGGTAGAAAATCCAACTTCTTTTGCTTCCTCCTAAAGCAGACAGAGAACCTTAATCAAATGCTAAAGTTTACCTCTCTAGAACCCCCAAGGAACCAGGATGCCCTAATTAGAGTTTCTATTTTCAGCTGATCTTCCAGGACCATAGTTGGATCATCCCGGACGATGTGAGCAAAAATAGATAACTCTAAAAGCATTCAGAAAAATTCTCCCAAGTGTGTGTGTGTAAGTTTACTTAGCATCAGGAACCACTTCGATTACAATAGATTCAAGAAAGGAAAAAGTATACAAACTGACTCAGACCTACGCTACCCAATCTTGAGCTAGTTCAAATTGCAGTTTGATCTTGTAGACCTAAAATGTTAGAAGGCAAGACAGTCGTAGAGAAATATAAGTATTTACTATCATCAAAATTATATTCTTTAAAAAATAGATTCTCAATAATCTCCTCCTTTTTTATGATGACAAATAATTAAATAATCAAATCTAAAAAAAACTACTACAAACACTACTCCCATTTTAACATCACAATAAAGGAGGAAAAAACCAAAAAAGAATAGAAAAAAGAATGAAAGAAAAGTATTTTTTTTAAATCAAAGCATGAATATGACATGGTCTCCAGGTGAATGATTTTAATGATTTGTAAGACCATTGAGTTAATAACGTCAAAATCTGAAAAAGATGGTAAAATATTCGATCTTGTTAACTCTTATCTCAAACTTCTCGTAGGGCAAAACTATCCTTTGAAATTAAAAGACCTAACTTAGAAAACTCAATTGGATAAGAAAAAGAGATTCATTCAAGACTTGGTTTTAAAAAAATATCTTATAGAATAATGTATCAAAGTAATTTGTCACAATCGTGAAAATTCGAAATCAATCATTTGTAAATCTCAAGTGATATATGAATTCTTCTAAGTTTTTAAAAGTTCGAAAAGAGAAGAGAACTTCCTTTTTGTTGGCTCATTTTATGCCTCTTGTCAATTTGAATGACACACTTTTCGCATCTTTTTATTTTGATACACTTTGTGTATACTTTTCAATTTGGCGTCATTGCGCATCTTTTGTTTTGGCATCATTGGGCGCTTTTATATATATATTTTTGCAAGCTATATTTCTTTTAAAAACTCTTAAATATTCTTAATTGTGTGGATATCTTCTAGATATTAGAGAAGAAAAACTCACTCTCTAATATAGGGAAGAACAAACCACAAAGTAGAATTAAAAATAATATGATAAATGCAATGATAGGATAACGAGAAATCTTAAAGTAATATAAAAACTTTGATCATTATAAGTATAAGCAAGATTACTATAGCAAGGTAGAAAAGATCTCAATAGCAAGGTCTTATTGTTAATTTGAGATAGACTTTTATTTAGAAAAGAAAATTACACCACTAAAATGGGCTAGAGAAAGAGACACAATCAACGGTGTTATCTCCTTTTAATAGATTAAGAGATATAAAACATTGATTATAAATTTTTAAAAAGCAAAACATGTTATAAAATATCATTTCAATAGTGATCATAAAAGAAGAAAAACTAAAAAAGAGAAACAAAACTAGTAAGCAAAGAGAAATTAAAAAAAACAATAAAACAGAAGATTCAGAAACAAGTTCATACATTTAAGTTAATCACATCCAATCTAGCCCTTAAGGTTCTGAAAGTGTCAAAAGCCAGTGGTTTAGTAAAGATGTCAGCCAATTGATTCTCAATTGTCACATGGTGTAACTCAATGTCTCCTTGGCCACAAGGTCTCTAATAAAGTGATGTCTTATGTCAATACGTTTGGTCCTTGAATGTTGGATAGGATTCTTAGAGATGCAGATAGGAAGTTGGAAGGCCGAAGCAGAGGTTGGGGTTCAGGTTTGGCAAGGATGAAGAGGTTTTGTGGCTTCAAAGGTTGAGAGGGGATCGGATGGGGGATCTATTGAAGTAGGAAGTAGCGAATCGGAGACTGGAATTTGCGTGACAGGAGAGTTTGGCAGAGATGGGATTTCAGAAGAATAGGGGCAAAGGATCTGGAAGGATTCACGATTGTGAAGAAGATGAGAAGGCTCTGGAGGGTCTCATTTTAACAACAAGAATGGAAGCTCTATCGAGTTAGTCAGTGAGATACCCAGGATTTTGATAGAACCAGTAGGGATATGAGGTTTCTGAGATTTTTTGCTGGAATATAGAGAATTTTAGAAAAAAAAAAATCAATAGGATTTTGAGATGTGCAGCTAGTAGTTTGCAGGTATTTCAATTTTTTTTTGTATATTATGTTGAGGTCAACACCTAACTACCACCAAAATCTAAAATATAGATTCTCAGAAGATCCTCCAATACTTGAATAGACTTCTCAAATTGTCCATTTGTCTGCGAATAAAAAGCTATGCTGAAGAGCATTTTCATACCTAATCCCTATTGAATAACTCGCTATAACCTGAAAGTAAATAGCTATCACAATCAAATACAATCACATTTAGCACACTGTGTAATCTGATAATATCTCTAACATATATTTATGATAATTTGTCTACTGGATCTGTCTGTCAAATCAAGATGAAATGCATATACTTTGTCAGTCAATAACAGACAACCACTCCAAAAAAAATAGCTATTAGGGCACTTTATATGTTAGTGCTCTTTATCTATTGAAACGTCTTATAATGATGTCACTTAAGTAGTGTTGACATAGGGTTAGGGCACCTTTATGTGCCCAAACAACTAAATTTTTTAGGCACATGAACTTGATGGAATATAATATTCAAATGGCATTCATAAGATGCCCTAATAGATTACTTTTTCCAACACATTCATTTGATAAAAAATGTAGATAAATGCTATAAATATTAGCTGTCATAAGAGATGAGCTTTCCAAATACATTTATTTAATAGAAGGTGCTTAATAATAAGTCACAGTTTAATTGCCCTAAAACGTGTAATTTACCAACACTTCAACTTGATGAAATAACTTTTGTAAAATGGCAATATTAAGTGCCTCAATATATGCTTCATCCAACAAAAAGAAGATTGATCTAAGTTTTCTAGCCCAAGGTCCTCAATTATTGACTCTCTTATACAGAGAACTTGGCTAGAGAGAGAAGGTCCTTCCTAGAGAGAGAAAACCCCCTTTTTAAATTTTCATTCCCAGTTTTGTCCCACTTTTCGGCAAATTGTTAGGGGATGGCCGCCGGCCAACGGCAGTCTCAACTGCGAATGCACACCCAAAATGGTGGTATGGTTGATCAGAATAGAAGAGATATAATTCATCGTCATGCTGGCTTGGATCATGAGGTTGCGGAAGCAAATAAGAGGATTTCTACAGGTTCATTAGTGATAAAGGAAAATGGTGGTAATGCTCCTAAAAAGATTACTTTTGTTGATGGTAAGGGTAAAGGTATTTCACAAGATTCTGAATGCAATACACCTTGAAAGTTGAGGTCTCCTGTAATGTCAACTTTGAAATCGAATGATCTTGATGCTTCTTCGTCATGTATGAAAATTTTTTTCAACAAATTCAGAAATTCAAATGCAATCCCTGGCAATAGTGTGATAAATGTGAATTCCTTGAAATCGGTTAACAAAAATGTTAGTCAAAATGGCGATAAGTTTTCGGAAGGCAACTTGGTGGACTCTGTAACAATTCTAGTCTCAATTCATGAATGTTTTAATTCAAAGGCTGATGAAGGTCATATTATTAATTCTGCATAGAAGGATGTTGGTTCTAAGGAGAATGTTTTTCTGAGTGATGATCGCAATAGAGTTCATGATTGTACTTCAGGTGAATTGAATTTAGTGGATGAAGAGGCCAAAACTGCAGCTTTGCCTATTTCTAAAGATCTAGAGGGGAGTGTGTTGCTGAATGCTTGGATTAAAAATCCTAATATCAGGATTGATAATATTGATTTTGGGACTTGCTTAACTGATGATGGACAAGTTATTAATATGAATGAAGATAATGAGAGGGAAAATATTTTGAAGCTACAAAGGTTAGTTTTGGTGAAGGTGTTTGGAGATAATATTCCTCAACATGTGATTAGTGGTGAATTGTGTAGACAATGGGCTCGCTTTGGTAAATTCCATATAACTATGTTGGGAATGGGTTGGATCTTCTGTGCTTTCAATGAATCAGAGGATGCAGATGTTGTTCTGTCTGAAGGACCTTGGTATGTGAATGGCCACATCATTGGTATTGATAGTGGTCGCCGAGTTTTTCTCTAGGATCATTAAAGGGCCTAATAGCTCCTGTTTGGATCAGGATGCCAATTTGACCATTGTAATATTGGGATGAAGTGAACATATGTAAGATTGCTTCACAAGTATGATAAACTTATATGTTAGATGGTAATGCATTCCTGTGGGGGAGGAGGGAGTTTGCTAGAGTTTGTATTCATATTCAGTTGGAAAAATAGCTTCCTTTGGGTGTGTGGGTTGAAGGGAGCTTTGGTAGGTTTTTTCAAAATATTGAGTATGAACGAATCTCCAATTTCAGTTTTAAATGTGGAAGAATTGGCCATCTGAGCAGTAAATGTGCTGATTCTAGCTTGAAGGAAGTTTAGAGTGTATCTCCTAAATGCTCAACTATTGATGAAGTTAGTGCTCTGGATAATGGTGTAAAGGTAAATGTTGGAGGTGCTAGTGGAATTGATGGTCTTTCTAAACCAAAATTTACATATGGACAATGGATTCATGTTAATTTTGAGAAAGGTAACTTGAAGAATGTTGTGAGACGGAGGAATGCTACAATTCCTGCTAAATTTGCTAAGGTGAATGGGTCTAATAAGAATGTTTTGGGAATGGTTAACAAGAAGCATGATTTGGAGGCTGCTAGAGAAACTACTGGTCTGATGAAGGTTGATAAGGTGATCAATCCTCAAACTGGCTAAGTGACGTTACCTGCTTTGGAAAAAGCAGCAGACGTTATGGTCAAACCTGGAATGGTCACGGGTTGTAAGTTAGCTACTCCTATTCATTATGTAAACAAATTTAGTGTGATGGATGATTGCGGTGAGGAGATTATTCATATCCCAATTATGGAATGTGAGGAGGGTGAAGTGGAAGAATTGGGGAAATGTGTTGATATGGAGTTAGGAGATGGGGACTCTCCTAAGGTAATTCCTGATGACTCTGAGGTAAAATGCTTGGAAGGGGGTTAAAAGGTTGCTGGCTAAAGAACTAAAAGGATTATGTCATGTTAAGCTGTCTAGAAATAGGAGTGAATTGGGAAAGAAAGATAGTGTGGGTGATGTTTCCCCCTCAGGTAAATAAATGGCTTCAATCGCTTTTTGGATTTGTAGAGGAGCGAGGAAAAATCATGCTTCTCCACATCTTAAGGAGTTTGTGAAGGAGTTTGATTTTTTTTTTTTTTTTTTTGGTTGTTGGAAATCAAGCTTTCTTCCATAGATATGAAGGGGGTTGATAAGCTTATTGGAGTGGATTGGGACTTTCGTTATGTTCATGCTGAAGGATTATCAAGGGGAATTCTTGTTTTGTGGAATTCTAAGGTGTCTTCTTTTAATTCTCTGCAATTTTTTTCTCAAGGCATTATTGGGAAACTTGATGTTCATAACAAGGGTGTTTGGCATATCTCTACTATATATGGGAGTAATGATATTACTAAAAGAAAGGAACTGTGGAGGAAAGTTGAATAGTATTCTTCCAAGAACTTACCTTTAGTTGTGGGTGGTGACTTCAATTGTTTGTTAAAGGGGAGGGAGAAAATTCTTTTTTCCTCAATGTCCTAAGGAGATGAAATATTTTCTTATTAATAATGATTATCATAATGTTGACTTTATTGGGCCTTAGTTCACTTGGTTTAACAAAAAGGGTGGATGGGGCTTGGATCATGGAGAGGTTAGACAGATGTTTTTTGAACTCAAAGGCAATTGAAGTTTCTCAATGTGTGGTAATGAAACATCTTGCAAGGGCGGCTTCTAACCATTGCCCCATTTTGGTCAATTTGTTGAAAAATAATTTCAAGGTAAGGAAGATAACCAGTTTTGAAGATTCTTGAGCTTCATATCATGCTTCATATGCTTTTGTGGCCAAAGCTTTGTCTAGGAAAGTTGTTGGCAGCCTTTCAAAAGTCCTTAGCATTAAGTCTAGAAGGGCTTTGAGAGCTTTATTTTTCTGAAGTAAAGCTAAGCTTCTAGTAAGAAGGAAATCATGGAACTGCAATTGGAGGAATCTACTGAAGGTAGCCTTTTGGTGGAGAAGATGATGATTCTTATATCAAAGGTGGAGGAACTCAATTGTACCTTAGCAATATTAAATACTTGGTGGAGACAATGTTCAAGGGTGAGATGGCTAGCGGAAGGTGATCTAAATTCCTTTTTTTTTTTTATTCTTTTGCAAGAGCTAGAAGGAATTCTGATTCGATATATATGATTAAAGATGGGTTTTGAGATATAGTGGAATATCCAAAGCAAATTGAACAGGTCTTTCTTGATTATTTTAGTAACAAATGGTGGTTGAATGGTCGGCCTCCACCCTTGAATATGCTGAATGAAGAAGATAGAGTCTATTTGGAGGAGGAAATTTCATGGGAGGAAGTTTTGGCAGTGGCTCTATGTGGATTTCGGCAAGGATGCCCACTATCCCCGTTTCTTTTTATCCTTTGATCTCATTTTCTTTCTAATGCATTGGCTCATAGAGGGGGCAAGATTGGAATCAAAATTCACTCACATGTTCCTAGTATCGCACATTTGCTCTATGCCGATGATATTGTGATCTTTTCTAATGCTTCTCTTAAAATGGTTAAGAAGGTTAAGAGCATCTTAATAGAATATTGTAGTTGGACGCGGCAAAGTATTAATTTTCATAAATCTGTAGTTCTCTTTGGGAAATCAGTGAAGAAGAGGAAGAGAAGAGTGATATCCCGTTTGATGGATTTAAGAGTGGTTAAGGAGATGAATTATTTGGGAGTGAAAATTGCATTAAGGAGACTTGGAGTTGATGATTTTAGTTTTCTTCTTCAAAAGTCGTTGGGTAAACTTCACACTTGGAGTAATAAATATATTTCCTTGCCGGGCAAGTTAACTTTAAAGAAATTTGTTATTTTATCTCTTCCTTCCTTTCAAAGTAACTCACCCTTTCTCGTTCCTAAGAGCATACTTTCATAGTTGGATATAATATGCAGGGATTTTATCTGGCACAAATAGGATGGAAAGGATGGGATTCATTATATGAGCTGGGATGTTCTATGTATGCCTGGTAAATTAGGTGGTCGTGATCTTCACTCTTGTGTGAATAAGGTTGGTCCCTCAAGAGCTAAATTCGCTTGGAAGCTTCTTAGTGGATCTTCTTCTTTATTGTACCAAGTTTTGGATGCTAAGTATGGGCCGTGTAATTGGAATGCCCAAATTAAGAAAGGTGTTTTTTCGGTTTGAAAGATTATGTTGAAAGGTTGTATGGCCATTGCTCCGGTTGTCAAGTGGAAGGCGAAGGATGGGAAGTCAATCAATGTACTTAAGAATGTTTGGTTAATGAATAAATGTCTTATTAGGTGGCAAACTTTTGTTTTGGTCCATGTGATGGACGACACGGAACTAGACAAATTCATTGTTCATGGAAGCTAGAATTTAGAAGAATAGAAGACTTGCTTTGGAGAAGAACTAGTAATTTTAATTTCTCAAATACAGATCTATTCTGATCTTCCGAATGATACTTTGGAGTTGATTCATTTTCAGACAGGGAAAACTCTTTCTGCTATTGTTTCAAAAGTTAATGCTTCAGGTGATCTAATGGGAAGAGAGACTTATTGGAATTGACTTAGGAAACTCAAGCTTATGCCACGGGTGGAAAATTTCTGGTGGAGACTGTTTCATGAAGCTATCCCAACCTTTGGATTTCTTTTGAATAGGAGATTGAGAACGAACAATGCTTGTCCTATGGGCTTCCTAGAGGAGAAAAATATCAACCATGTTGTGGTAGGATGCTCCAAACGGATTCAAGCAATCCAAGCTATTAATAGATGGGGTTTCTTGTTGCCAGTTTTTGCTTCCTTAAAGGAATGTTGTACGCGGATGGAAAGAAGTGCTGCTAAGATTCCTCTACTTGTTAAACTTTATTGCATTGTGGTCTTCCATAATTGGAAATCGAGATGTAAATGTGTTTATGGATACAATAAAGACTCTTGCTTATATATAGCAGCTCAAACTATTTCTCTTTCTTCTTTTGTTGAAAATGGAGCTCTCAAATCATGCTACTATTGCACTAATTAGCCAAATAGGTTGTTGATGAGGAGTTGGCACCCCCCCCCCCCCCCCCTCCCCCCCCCCCCCCCGGTTGGCTCAAAGTAAACGTGGATGCTTCTTTGTTTCTTTCATATGAGGCTACTATTGTAGGAGTATTCAGGGTCTTTAAAAGAGTATTTCTTTTGGCTTTTGGATTTAAGGGACTGCATTGGGACGTCGCACAGTTGGAATTATTGGCTATTCAAGTGTTGAAGGCCATTTTGTAAGATTGGATGTTGGAATATGAAGGAGTTATTATTGAAGGTGACAATGCAAATGTCATTAACTTTCTTCTTAAATTTAATAAAGATCCGACCAAGATGTTGATTACAATTGGGGTGGAAGAGATGGATTTCCTCAAAGGATTCAAGCATGTTATTTTTAGTAGAGTGAGTAGAGATTGCAATAAGTTAGCTAATATTCAATGGTTCCTTCCCATAAAATATTAGCTAACTTATTGCAATAACTGATTGAGTGAGAGAAGCTCCAGGATTTTAATGAGAGAAAACTCTTTTTCTTTTTTCAAAAATTCCTTGTTTCCCGGTTGGCTACGTTATGGTGGCGGAGGGTCGCCGGTGAAGATGACCGGAATACCTCCAATCCCCTTTCTACCAAGATTCCTAACCCTCGTTGGGGATCAAAAGGTAGAAGCATCGTGGAACGGGATGATTCCAATTTCGCAAGGTTTAAACAACGGCCTTTGGTGATTGATGAAGGTCGCATTCCTCCAGCTCGCGATCCATCTCCGGTGGAAGGAAAGGGCAAAGGAATTGTAGCTGTTCATATCTCAAATGAGAAGAAGAAGATTGGTTCTCCTAAGGTTTCCCATTCTTCACCAATGGCGGGAATGGCGTCCGATGCTCAAGCTAATGACTACGAAGCATCTACATCATCAGGTTTTAATTTAAAGGTTAATCGTTTCTTGATCCCTTCTTCAATTCCGGAAAATCTTGTTATTTTTGCAGAAAATAAGGAAAGTTTGAATTCAAAAAAAGTGATTGAGAATTCTTATTCAGAAGCTACAAGTGGTTCTGAGTTTTTGACGGAAGATGCAGCTAACAAGAAGGTAGAATCGGGAAATGCGTGGGTGAGAACTCAGCATATAAGAATAAATTTTGTTGAGAATAATTCGGATGATTTAGAAGGTGATGGGGTTATTAAACTTAATGCTCATAGGGAATGTGAGAATTTTCAACGTCCACAAAAATCTCTTGTTGTTAAGGTATTTGGTAAAAAAATTCCTTTTTCTATTTATAGTATTGAGTTGAGAAGGCAATGGAGTAAATTTGGAAGCTTTCATCTAACCTCTTTGGGTCTTGATTGGATATTGTGCTCTTTCCATTCAACCCTAGCTATGGAGGAAGTTTTTAGTGGAGGACCTTGGTATGTGGGAAATCACGTTATTGGAATGGATCAATGGACGCCTCAATTTGCTCCTTTGTCATTGAAGGGTCTATCCTCTCCAATTTGGATTTGTTTGCCTCATTTACCTTTGCATTGTTGGAATGAGACCAATATTACTAAGATTGTGTCCAAGATAGGAACTCCTATGTTTTTAGATGGGAACTTGCTTAAATGGGGAGGCAGGAATTTGCTAGAGCCTGTGTTCGTATAGATCTTGACTCTACTTTATCTCATGGAGTTTGGATTGAAGGATTATATGGTAAATTTTTCCAGAAAGTGGAATACAAAAAGATCTCTTCTTTTTGTTTCAAGTGTGGTAAGATTGGCCATGTTGTGGGAGTGTGCCCTGATTTGAGGAACCAAGGGGATAACATTATAGAAGCAAAGAATAGGGATTGCCTAGAGAAGGGGGAGGCTACTAGTAAGGTTACAAATGCAGTGAAAGGAAAATATGATTTCTCTACTTCTGAGAACATATTTGGTCCTTGGATGCATGTGAAGTTTAAAAAGCTTAATAGGAAATTTGTCAATGGTGTCCAAAATGCTGATTCTGTGAAGCATAGGAATTATGAGAGACCTAAAGAGCTTCATGCGGCTGTGGAGTTGGATTCTACAAATAGTTTTAATGTTCTAAACCTTGACAAGTCGAGTGATTTGGTCAATGCTGTTGAGGTTCAGAATTCTACTGCTGTCCAAGAACCGGGTGTTAGAGCTTCTTGTATTGTTACAGGAAGTGATAGAGGGTCATCAGAAAAGGAGATTCCAGAAAATGTCATGCAAACTATTCTGGAAGATGGCAGCAGGTTTATAGCAGAAGGTGCTGAAGGAACATCGGTTAGTTCTGATTTTATAGTCGTGGAACTTACTAATCAAGGAAATCCAGCAGAAGGTGTCATGCAGGCGGTAGTGGAAGATGGCATCAGTTTGCAAGGGGAAAATGGTGAAGGTAACCTGGTTAATTCAGGTTTTGTAGACAAGGAAGTTAATAAGCAAGGGTCCGATCAGCTGGATCTTTTGAATCATTCTCCTGCTTGTGAAGTTTCTAAGTTTAGTTCAACTCCTTTTGTTAATGATAATATTAAGAAATTAAGCTTGCGTAGTGTTAAACAAAAAAACACTAAACAACTTAAATTCTTAGGTCCTATTGAAAGCTGCCCGAGGAAGAGGAGTTTTGAATTGAAGCTTGTTGGGGCAGAATTGTTTCCCGATTCAGCCGGATGATTGTTTGTGCAGATTGGTGTGGGAGAGGGGCTTCTAAGAGGGAAGCATCGGATTTTGCCAGTTCATTGGCTAGTTGTTTTATTAAACTTAGATCTACTACATCACTCCTGGTTGATTGCAGGTTTATTTCTGTTGGGTGTTTTCGGTTTCGTTGCTGCTGTGTTCTTCTTCAAAGGTGCTAAAGTCTATTCGAATCTGGAATTAGAGGGCTTTGGTGTGGATATGATGTTTGTTGGAGATGGTTCTTTGGGAGTTTTCTTGTTTGTAATTGTTTTTTTTTTTTTTGGGTTCTTCTTGTAGTTGATTTCTCTTATTTGGTTGTTTCTTTTTTAGTTGTTTTATGCCTTTGGGAATTTAAAATAATGTTATGTGGGGTTCTTACTAGTTCTTATTTTCTTCCTTTTGGAAACTCTGGGACACTAATCAACCTTTTAGGTTGTTTTAAAACTTGGTGTCCCCATCACGCCAAAGGGTTTAAAATGGGAATTAGTGGACAACATATCCATTATAATAGATTCAAAGGGCTAGTTTTTGCTTATGTTTTCTAGCTTGTAATAGTTTCTCTTTTTCAATGCTATATGCATTTCTTAAAAAAAAAAAATATAAGTTAGCTAATATGTGTACTAACATTGCTCATTGTAATAATTTTGTTTGGAATAGCTTTAGTTGGGTTCTATTCCTCTATTTATTAACTTGCTAAACGAGGAATGTGAACATTTTCTTAGTTTGTAATCACTTTTCCTTTTAATAATATTGCTTCTGCATCTTAAAAAAAAAACCAAAAAGAAGATTCAACCGTACATATCAAATATCTAAATATCATACATATAACAATATAAAAAAACTTTTTTTCAAATAAAAAAATTATTTCATATATCTAAAATTACATAATATTTCACCTTTTTATTGTCTAAAATAGACTACTTCATATTACATGCCTGATCAATATATTATAAAAGATCCATTTACAAAACATTAGAAAAGACGCCATAAAAAACAGCTAAAAAAATAGAAAATACGTTATAACATAGAAAACTGCCATCTAAGTGATTCATTAGGCTATTAGATACACCTTTCACTAGCTGTTCAACTTCTAGGCTAAGTCTGACAACCCCTCTGCTGCATCGATTTGACAATCCAGTTGTTGGCCGATTGCATCATATGAGATATTCACTACAGTGGTGGCCCTTCACCATTATTTACAGTAAAATTTAACTTGTATTTACATAATTCAATGAGCAAATTAACACACTAAGCATTTAAGAAGAAAAACATTACCAAATATTCACCTATGTTGCTCTTTAGCAGGAACTTAAAATGCATTTGCATTTTCCTTCAGCACTAGCATACTATAAAATACATTAGTAATAATTAATGGCTTGTTGTACTAATTTCAAATTTAAATTTTGATTTTATCTGCATGTCTTTCTAAAACAAGCATGGCAATAGTTTTCCGGATGTTGTTAAGTTTTCGATTGCCTAAACATTTCAATACTTAGAAACTTAATTTGCCTTGTACACCCTCGCTGCTACTACTGTAAAGGAGCAGGTAAAAGCTGGGTTAAATTATGCTAGATCTCACAGCTAAAAGAATTAATGTTGCAGAGACGAAGTTATAGCAGCAGAAAATAATCGATAGAACCCCTTTACTTCTATATATGTACAATTGGCACCACCTAACATTGTCAGAAAATATGTGACAGTCCAAAAGAGCAAAAACTGCATGGAATTAAATTATAAACCTCAGGAAATGAATGTTTCAACATCTTTATTGAAGCCTTTTTAAGTCACATTGAGTTAATAAGCAATAGTTACCTGAAAATATCTTAAGCCAAAATAGGAGTAGCCATACCATTAAAGCAGGTCTCTCTCAAACTCATATATTGAATCAGTCACAGCAAGCTCCTTCTTTATCCAGACAATTCTCGCTTGAATTTTGTCTTTAGTAGCTGAATCTGCAATAATGGTAGCGGAGCTTGATGAGATTGTGACCTTCCTTGCAGTGCCCAATTTCTCTACTGATGTGTTCTCCACCAACAAGCCCAGATCTTTGGTTTGAAATTCAGCACCTGGACGAAAAAAGGAGGAAGATAAGGTTCTGAGAGAGTGGCAAAAGAGCAAAATAGAAGGCAATGATTGATGAAGTCTGCCTTATTGTCTTTCTATGTTATCATGGGAGAAAATTTAACTACAATCCATGTCCAATTTTCCTCAACCAAACAAGAGGGTTAAACTTAATTTCAATTCAACTCTTTCCATTGCTTCAAACCCTATGCCTTAAATCAAAATTCATCTGTAGCTCCTAACTATCAACTTCTGTAAATCAAAAACATCAGAAGTTTCAAATAAAGTGCACAAAATATTTTGCAAAAAATATTTTGAACATTTAGCTCAATGAGTGCCTAATGAAACTGTTGTAGCCCATTTACAGTTCTACACACAAATCAGCTTTAAAAATCTTATTCTTCTCTCAAACTTCAGCGGCAAATTTTAAGATAGTAGATAAAAAGTCATTCAACAAATCCAATGGTAGACATGGTATCCATTATGTCAATTGGAATGTCATGTGTTTACCAATGATTTGGGGAGGAAGAGGGCTTCACTCTTGTTCAAGTATAGGACCCTTGAGAGCTAAATTGGCTTGGAGATACATGGTAGATAAGGAGTCACTGCTGCATAAAGCATTCTACCCGAAATATGGAAGTGTACTGGAAGATGGAGCTACTAGGAGGACGGGTTCTTCTGCTTGAAAGATCATTGCGGATGGAGGTAAATCTCTTAGGCCAATTGTTAGATGGAATGTTTTCAATGGAGTAGGCATTAATGTATTTAATGATACATGGATCTTGGACAAGAGTATAAACAAATGGCCAACGTTTGTAATTCCAAATTATGGTAGCATCTTTTCGGTTTCTAATTACATCAGTGATGGAAGATGGAATGTGGAAGCAATTAGAAATCATATGGGAAGTGATCTTGTTAACTTAATTTCTCAAATTAAGATTAACACTGAAACAATTGAAGACAACATTGAGTTGAAGCATCAGTTGAATGGAAAATCAATTTCTGCTATGATCATTGAAAATTCAGCTAGTCTTACTGGAAGCAAGCAGTATTGGAGCTGGATTAAAAAAGCCAAATTGAATCCAAGGGTAGAGACATTGTGGTGGAGGATTTTTAATGATGCTATTCCCACTAACAAATTTCTGGAGTATAGAAGACTGCAATGTTGCAATCAATGCCCGAGTAACTGTTTAGAAGAAGAAGACACAGATCATGTTGCGGCTAGGTGCTTGAAGCTGAAAGATGCTATTCTTCAAATTGGGAAGTGGGGATTTCAATTTCCTGTATTTGAATCCTTGATGGAGTGCAGCAATTGGATGTCAAAACAATGCTCTTTCATGATCAATTTATATTGTAATGTGGTGTTCTTTACTTGGAAATCTAGTAACAAGATGATTCACAATGGTAAAGAAGATAGCTCTTTGGTTATTGGTGCAAATGTTGTGAGCTATTCCTCATTCATGGCTCAAGGATCTAATAAATTCTCTGGCAAATGGGATGCTAATTAGTCGTCAAGGCTGTCCAATTTACATTGGTATCCCCCTCCACCCGATTGGCTAAAGGTCAATGTGGATGCAGCCTTACTACCTTCTTATGAAGCTGGAATTGGAGGGGTAGTACGTGATAGATTTTTCTTAGCTTTTGGTAAACCATATGTACACTAGGATATTTCTACTTTGGAGCTTCTTGCTACTCAATCAATCAAGGAGGTGATCAAGGATTGGATGTTCAAGTATAAGGGTATTATAATTGAAGGAGACAATGCTAATGTGATGAAGTTCTTGCAAAAGACAAAACAAAAGGGAACTTCAAGGTATGACAATATTCAATTATTTGTGGGTTTGATCAAATTGTTTTTAACTGTGTTGATAGGAGATGTAATAAGTTAGCGGATTTATGTGCTAACTATGGGATTATGAGTTTTTTTATTTGGGAAGATGTCATCAAGAATAAGGTTCCTCCTCTTTCTGTGACTATATTAAAGGAGGAATCTAGTGTAGAGAGTTCTTAGTTTGTTCCTTTTTCATTATTAATGCAATTTTATGCATTTTTCTTCCAAAAAAAAAAGGCTAGAATCTCAAGTGAGAAACTAATTGATAAAGGAGCATTCCTGTTGGGGTCAACTATCATAACTCTTTACAACTCTTCATAATTTTATAATTCTGGCACTTCTGATAAATAATTATTGTGGAAATTTAATGCTCATTATAAATAAAAACATGTTAATTTTAAATTAACTTGTTTTAAGCTAAACATTTTATACTAAACTTATTAAATTAATGTATCTAATTGCTTAATGGGTAGCAATTGAATAGACAAATTTTAAGAAATCGAGATCCATTCGTCAGCCAAATTGGCAGTTCTTATTGATTCTTACTTGTTTGCTGGAAGGGGCGGTTCTTAAGGTCAGCCTGACAAATAATATGACTGGTCCACGATCAAGTATTTCAAATTGGACAATACGGGTCCGGTTCTAAAATCACCAAAAATAATATTTATATTGTAGAGAAATAAGGAAAATAAATATTTCATGATATTATATCAAGGAATGGAACACGAATATAATAATTAATTGCATGCGCAAAGTCAATCAATATAAACTGACAAGAAGACAATACCATAAATAAATTTAATAAATTAACTATGCTATAAATCAACAACAACAACAACATCAAGCCTTTATCCCACTATGTGGGGTCGGCTACATGAATCCTTTTTCATAAAGGTTAAAAGGTTAAAAGTGACAAGTTGTCCGAAAATTAAAAAAAAGAAAGAAATGCCTATTCCTAAGTTGTTCCTCTGGAATGGGCTTGGGGCGAAAAGAAGGCCCGGCTCCAAGTTGTTCCCTGTTGGGCTGGTAGCCCTCCAAAATCCGCCTAGAGGGGCAATTAATGAGGAACCTTTAAGTATTCATTAACTATTGGTCTTCCCAAGTTCATTCGCGGGGGAAACCCTGGCTTATCTGTCAGTCGCGTCGGGTCAACAATGATTTGTCAGATATGATGAACTGCAAAATAATTTATCAACAGATGTCCAGTTCTCTATTTGTTACAAAACTATGGTAAAAAACAATAGTCCCATTTGAGGAACAAGTGAAAAAGCAAGCTGCCCACTTTTCACCGCTATGTGAGAAGCTACAAATGTATATCATTGGGAAAGATATAATCACTTACTCCCTAAATCAGTTAATCTTATTTAGTGCAATTGAAGACCCAAAAAAATTATAGAGGATCAAGTACATAAAAATAACTTAAGCAAGCTACTACCACATTAACCTGCAACAAGAAAGTCCATCAAAAGAATTACACCAAAACACAAAAACATGGACAATTAATGAAAACATAAACATTCAGCAACTTCCAATAACATCTTTTTTATATTGCTGAGCTCTACTAGGCCATTTTCATCTAACAATAAATCAGGAACTGCATGTTAACCAAACATTATCACAAGAAAATTAATATGTGATTTCCAACAGTATACAACATAATGAATAAAATTTCACAATAGTAGTGGCAAAGAAATCAAATATTTTATAATGAATTTGGTCCACTGGCAACAATAACAATACGAGAAATTGCACATTTCAAAAGATTAAGATGTTCTGTAGAAAGCACAAAAAGAAGTAAATAGATGTTAATCTGAGAATCAAAAATTAACTTATCTGACCTCAAGATCATTTTTTTAAATCTTCTACATCGACGCACATAGTTTACTATATATAGAGACAAAATCACCCAATCTCAGCTCAACGAATGATAGTGGAGAAACTTTATCAAATGATGGTTAATATGACAAAAAAAAACAGTGGTTGATGACTGTACAAGCAGATGTAGCACTAACAAATTTAAGGTAATACTGAAGAAAGTAACACTCAACAAGAAACTTTCAATAAAAAACATTAACAACAACAACAACAATATTAAGCCTTTGTCTCACTACAATAAAAAACATTAATAGGAAAAAAAATAAAGCCAACGGTATCTACAATGTATTTGAAATAATTATAAAGCTAGTTTTTTTGAAGAAAATTATAAAGCTAGTTGAAAGCATTAAATTACAAATGTTTTTTTTGGTGTGCTCTTACATACTGGCATGCCTATTCCTATACTTATTATTGAATGTGTATTCATTGTCAATGCTTATTTAAAGATTATTATCAATTAAGGTAGAAGATATGCATGTGACAAATTATTAGTCTCTTAACTATTATATTATTCATACACCTGCTTAGCTGGGATCTCAAGCTTTCGTTCTTATTGCGTCCAGGAATATTTAATGTGATAGAGAAATATAAAGTTTAACGACTTAGCTTTGTATAAAAAACCAGAAAAAAATCAGATAAAAGAGAGGGTGCAACATTCATACGAGGCACCAGAGTTTTTATGCGGAAACACCTAAAAATGGGAAAAACCACGAGGTCTTGCCAAGTTTCAATGAATCCACTAGTGTTTGCAGTCAATTACAAATGAGGGTCTTCCTTGGGAATTTTTATTGCCTCTGGTTACCTGACGTAGAGATACATCAGGTAACCTATAATATATCGCCACGTGCTCTTACTTTTTACCGCGCGGCCCGACGACCTAACCCGAAACGAATCCGGGATTACTATGTTCGCCTATTGCTTGGTATTGCTAGGTACTACTCGGTATTTGCTCGGTATTGCTAGGTACTATTCGGTATTTTCATCAACGACTTACAATAATTGAAAGAGCTCAGCGACAAGTTGAAAACCTGGAGTCTGCGATCATGTGAACTGGAAGCAACTTCCAAAGCAGATTTGATCGAGAGAAGACATGAAGAGAGGGATAAAGAGATTGAGGAGATGATGTGCAGAAGCAATGAGCAGAGATCCAGCACAATACATGTTCTCGAGTCTCTGTTGGCTACAGAGCGAGCTGCTCTTGCTGAGGCTAACAATCGAGCAGAAGCTCTATCGATTCAGCTTCAAGCAACTCAAAGCAAGCTTGATTCTCTGCAACAGGAGCAGACTTCTGTTCGGCTCATCGAGACTGCACTCGGTAGTATTAACGAAAAAATGAGTTCTGATCCTGCATCTCCAGCAAGGAGCAAATACCGAGCAATACGCGAACATAGTAATCCCGGATTCGTTTCGGGTTGGGTCGTCGGGCCGCGCGGTAAAAAGTAAGAGCATGTGGCGATATATTATAGGCTACCTGATGTATCTCTACGTCAGGTAACCTGAGGCAATAAAAATTCCTTCCTTGGGGGGGCGGCCATGGTTTGATGTAGCAAATATACATTATATAGAGTGCATTACAACGTGGGATTTGTAAGAATCAGCATTGACATATATTTTTGGTCGGTAGGACCATAGTCGACGAGCGAAGGAGTCGGAAAGACTATTGTTAGGCGATGGAGGTCAGAACGATCATTGTATGGCGATGGAGGTCAGAAAGACCATAATCAGCAATCAATGAAGGTTAGAAAAACCATAATCAACAATCGACGGAGGCCAAAAAGATTGTAATTAGTGAGCGACAGGAGTCAGAAAAACCATTGTCTGGCAACGAAGATCGGAAGGACTCTAGTCAGCGGTGACAGTGGTAAAAAATACCTCTGTCTTGCGAAGGAGCTTGAAAGACCGTAACATGGAGACGGAGGTCAAAATGATCGTAGTCGACAGGTGACAGTGGTCAGAAAGACCATTTTCTGGTGACGGAGGTCAAAAAAATCATAGTCGACAGGCGACAATGGTCAAAATGACCATTGTTTGGAGAAGGAGGTCGGAAAAATTGTAATCTAGCGATTGGAGGTCGAAAGGAGCATAGTCTGCAAGAAACTGTGGTAAGAAAAACCAATCTCTAGCGACATTGGTCGGAAAGACTGTAATCTAGCAATGGAGGTCTGAAGGACTGTAGTCAGCAGGTGATAGTGGTCAGAAAGACCATTGTTTGGCTTCGCAAGTCAGAAAGACTAGTAGGTTGGTGATAGTGGTCTAAAAGATCGTTGACTTGAGATAGAGGTCATAAAGACCGTAGTCTAGCGACAAAGGTTGGAATGACCATAATTGGTGGAGGATAGTGGTCAAAAAGACCTTGGTTTGATGACAGAGGTCGAAAAGATCGTAGTCGGCAAGCAATAGTGGTCAGAAAGATCGTTGTCTAGCGACAGAGAACAGAAAGACCATAGTCTGGCAACAAAGGTTGTAAGGACCGATGTTGGTTAGCGATAGTGGTCAGAAAGAATGTTTTCTGGCGACGGAGGTCGAAAGGACTGTAGTTGGCTGACAGCATTAGTGAAAAAGATCATTATCTGACAACGGAGGTCGAAAGGACCCTAGTAGATAGACAACATTGGTTAGAAAGACCATTGTCAGGTGACGAAGGTCAAAAAGATCGTAATTTTGCGAGAGAGGTCAGAAAGACCGCAGTTGATGGGCGACAATGATCAGAAAGACTATAATCTGGCGATGGAGGTCGGAAGGACCGATGATAGTCAGTGGCTAGGTGTAAATCCAAGATTAGTCAGTGTCCGTGTAGAAGACTGGTTTTAGAGCGATAATAGTTGTTTGGTCCGACAGGGGTCGAGGAGTCTGGTGGCAAGAGAACACTAGTTTCTCTCTCTTTATTCTCATCCTCTTCCTTGTTTCAGTCCCCCTTCCATGATAAATGAGAAGTTTATTTATAATTTTTTAAGAGTGACATGGCCAGTAAATAGAAAAGATATCAAGAGTATGTTGTGAGTGATTTGAATGGATGGCTGATATTGATCCCCTTGATCGTGAATCATCTACTAGGTATTTGAATGTCTTAATCATATCAAAATTTGACGATCTTGGGCTTGATAGATTCATTTCATTGAGCCACTTAATTTGACTATAGTTATTTCACATTTGAAAGTCATTTGGTCATCCACTTTATGGTTTGAACCTTTCAAATATGCTTTGAGTCTTCAATTTGGACCTATTTGGGCTCAGATTAAGTCAAATTTGGTTTCATTGGGTTTGTCTTTTTTAGGCTTTCAGTTCGACTATAAGTTTTTTGAAATTAGAGATCAGATGGTGCTAGATTTAATTTTGAAAGTTTCTAACTTGATTTTGCCTTGAGATTCATGCCCAGCCATGATACTTTTTTATGATATATCAGTTGCCCCACTATTTTTTGACGTTAAATCATTCAAAGTCTGAAAATATGTGTCATAGCTCTTTAAATTGTTTCAACACAGAATATAATTTTCTAATAATTTCATTGCGTGACCATTCCCTGGATGTAAATAAGGACCTCCTCTCGAGGCTGTGAACCAAGTAAAATATCATTAATCTTAAATTGAAGATGCCCTAAAGTTGGAGCATTGATTAGAGCAAAAATTGTTAAAAAATTGCACTCCAAAACATTTAAAATTGCTCGAAGTTGATTATAGAGGTTCCGTTTAGTTCCGAAATTGCCAAAATTGAATCTGAAACATCAAAAACTGGTTCCACCAATCCCAAAAATGTCTGATTTGACTATATAGGCCAAATTGGGCTCAAACACAAATCAGCAGCCGAACTGACCAATAGGTGGTCGGATGTCGGCTGCAGCCGCCGAAGGCTCTTATGCCTCCATGTGTCTGTAAAGGCGTGCCCTTTGAGGCGTGCAATCAATTACACTTGTTTGTAATCAGTTGCAGTTATACTTTTTATTTTTAATTTCTTTTATGGGCACCTATAATTATTTTTTCAGGAATTTTAAAATTTTCAAAATGAGGCTAAAAAAAATCAAAAAATTTAAAAATATTTTAAACTAATTTACTGGCAATTTTCTCCTAGTGTTTTCCTACAAATACTCCCCTAAGGCAGGAGAAAAATTGTCCCACTTCTCCTTCTCTCTTATTCCTCTAGCTTTTTTGCAATTGAGGATTTTAATTATCTTGAATATGTTGCACCACTTATTAAGTACAAGTGTCCCTTTGTGTGAAAGTTAAAGTTTTTAGCCTTCCTCTCTCTCTCACTTCCTTATTTTTCTTCTTTCTTTAGAGTCTTTCCATTATTTTTAATAGGTGACACCCCCTATCCAAATTCAATTCCCTTCTTTAGTGTAGAATTCATCTAATGTTCTTCTTATATTAGAGGTATTTCACTATCTAAGATAGGTACATCCCTTATCAAACTTTAGTGCCCCTCTTTTTGTATAGAAGAAGTATATAAGAAGTCTCGATAAGAGTTTACTTTCTCAGTATGTCCTTGATAGGTGAAGATTAACTACCTCTTGCATGCAAGGGTAAGCTGAGAAGATATGACGGTAATAGTACGTAAGAGGAGAACCAATGATTGTAAGTAGATGAGAAGAATTTTAATGAACATTGAGTAGAAGTCTGTCGGCGATCGATGATCAAGTGGAAGTTTAATGGCATTCGATGGTTGGGAGGACAGCTAAAAGAGATAGGTGGGGGTGTGTTGTTAATAGTAGTCGAGCGAGAAGCCTTAGATGGGTATATGAAGTGAAGGACTGAAGGAGAACATCAGGCAAAGGGCCAATGATGGCGATGGTCAAGTTACATTTTTTGCTATAGGCAATATGCATCCATACCGGACATCAAACATGCTTGATGGAAGGGTTCAAAGTAGTGTGTAATGTTCGTAGTCTGGCCACACACTGATAGTATCAATTGAATGGAGGCATAAATTTTGCTATATAAATCCAATGATATTATATATGAATTTGAGATTATTTTATGAGCTCAATGCTTATATTTCACTTGAAATGAACTTATCTCCTAGAGGAAACTTATCCTGTGTCTTTCGAGATTTTTTAACCTGCTAAGGTTTTTATAGGAGTGAAGACTTTATCAAACACTTACTTTCATTTAGTCTTTCTAGTTAAAATATAAACCACTATTAGCTTTCCTATTAAGGTTATCTCATATGTGAGATTTTTTTAGGTTATTTGTCAGAACATTGCTCGAAGATTTTAATAGGTTGAGAGAAATCAACAAAGGATAATTGATCTATCCAAGATTGTTTATTAGAGCATTGCTCAATGACATTAACCTATATAGAGGAGGTTGAGAGAATATATAAAGAATATATGACTTATCCGAGGTTGTTTGTCAGAGCATTATTCGATAAAGTTAACTTATTTGGAAGACATCGGATCGAATCCCCTAAGAATTGATCTCCAGCGATCAAGACAATAAAAATTATGTATTTCTCAAATATTTTAAAATTTGATTGACATCTTCCTAGGATTTTGACCTATCTGTGATTGTTTGTCAGAGCGTTATTCGTTAACGTTAACCTATGCAGAAGATGTCAAATCGAATCCCCTGAGATCGATTATGCCTTACTCGAGAGAGGGTGAATGCCACTTGTATCACGAATCAAAGGTGAAAAATGATTAATCTTTATATCATTGTTACCTTTTTGAGGTTCAAGTTAAGACCTTGTACAAGAGTAGAAGTCCAATTAGGGACTGTATAAAGGTTATCATTTATTGGAATCATTCTTGCATTTGCTAGGAGTTTCCTAAAATATTAGATGCTGAAAGTATTAGAGTAATTTTCTTTACCATAATTGCAGCCAAGGTCGCCCACCAATTCAGATCTAATTCATATGATTCCTCTAAAATTGATTTAGCAAAGGCTGATGTAAGGACATTATCATAAACGACCTTTTAAAGTTAATGCGAAAATTACCCGATCAGGAACCACGTTTACATAAGGCACCAAATTGGTTGCATCCTGAAATATTTATGGCTTTAAAAAAATATAAAGTTTAATGTTTTAGATTTGTACAAAGATCCAGCAATAATTAGAAAAAATAAAGGATGTAGCGTTCATAAGAGACACCAGACTTTTATATGGAAAGCCCTGAAAAGGGGAAAAAAAGGAACCTAGCCTAGTTTGATGAATCCACTAGTGTTTGCAATCAATTACAAATGAAGGTCTTTCATGGAGGAAGGCCTTTATTTGACACAGCAAACATACATTACATAGAGTTCATTACATGGTGGGAGTTGGAAGAATCAGTATTGACATATTTGTTTGGTCGGTAAGACCATAGTCGGCGGGCTACAGAGGTCGGAAAGATCATAATGGAATGACGTGGTTGGAACAACCATAGTCGGCTGTCGATGGAGGTCAAAAAGATCATTGTTAGACGACGGAGGTTAGAAGGACCATTGTGTGGAAATGGAGGTTAGAAAGATAATGATCGCCCATGGACGAAGGTCAAAAAAGATTATTATCAGGCAATTGATGTCAGAAAGATCGTAGTTGGATGACATATACTAAAAGGACTGTAATTGGTCGTTAATGGTGGTCAAAAAGACCTATGTCTGGCAACAAAAGGTCAAAAAGACATTAGTCTGGCAATAGTAGTCAGAAAAATTTTTGTCTAGCAACAGAGGTCAGAAAGATCAGTTTGGTGACAGAGGTTAGATGAACTGCAATTGATGAGAAATTATGGTTAGAAAGATCGTTGTTTGGTGATGGAGGTCGGAAAGACCATAGTTAGCGGGCAAACGTGGTCAGAAAGATCATTTTCTAGTGACAAAGGTCTGAAAAACAACAGTCTAGTGATAGAGATTGGAAGAACCGTAGTCAACAGGTGATAGAGGTTGGAAAGAATAGTTTGGCGACAGAGATTGGAAAGACTGTAGTCTGGCGACAGTGGTCAGAAAGACCACTGTTTGGTAATATAGGTCAGAAAGACCGTAGTTTGAAAATGAATGTCAAAAGAACCGTATTTGGCGGGCGACAATAATCAGAAAGATCGTTATCTGGCAATGGGGGTTAAAACGATCGTAGTCTGGCGACGAAGGTTGGAAGGATATTAATCTGTGGGCGAAGTGGTCAGAAAGATCATTGTTCTGCGATAGAGGTTGGAAGGGCTGTAATTGACAGGCGACATTGATCAGAAAAATCATTATCTAGTGACAAAGGTCGGAAGGATCGTAGCCGGCAGGCGATAGTGATTAAAAAGATTTTATTCTGGCGACGGAGATCAGAAGAACTAATGATAGTCAGTGGCCAGGTTTAACTTTAAGATCAGCCGGTGGCTAGGCGTAAATCAAATGTCAGTCGATGGCCGGGTAGAAGTGTGGGGTCAGTCGATGGCTAGGTAGAAGTCCGACAACGGCAGTGGTTCGATGGTGGTCGAGGAGTTTGGTGGCAAGAGAACACTAGTTTCTCTCTCTTCCTTCTCCTCCTATTCCTTGCTTCAATCCTCGTTCCATGAAAAATGAGCGGTCTATTTATAATTTCCTAGAGCGGCATGACCAATAAATATGAGGAAGATCAAGGGTATGTTGGAAGTGGTTTGAATGGACGGTAGATATTGATCCCCTTGATCGTGTATTATTTACTAGATATTTGAATGTCTTAAAAAATGTCAAAATTCAACGATCTTGGGCTCAATGGTTTCATTTCATCAAGCTGCTTGATTCAACTATAAGCATGTCACATTTGGAAATAGTTTGGTCATCAATTTATGGTTTGAGCCTTCAAGTTGGACACGTTTGAGCTCAGACTGAGTCGAATTTGGAGTCGTTGGGTTCGTCCTTTTGAGAGCTCATTTCGACTATAAGTTTGTTGAAATCAGAGTTAGAATGGTCATGTATTTAATTTTGAAAGTTTCCAACTTAACTTTGCTTTGAGATTTGTGCCTGATCATGATTAATTTTTTATGATATATTAGTTTTGTTTTTCAGTTTTGAGCCACGATGGTGGGTGGTAGGTTGTCAGCAATAATCTCCTTAGTAATGGAACTAAATTCAAGTTTTTGAATTTTTTTTTATTTCATAGTAGTTTCACATTGGCCTCATTATGTTGCTTTAAAAATTAGTTTTTTATTTATTTTGGTGGATAAACTAAAATGAATCTAAGGTTTAATTACATCAATGATTTTAAAAAAAAAACATCAATGATATTGTTTTCGGTGTATATGGATGTATTTTGTCACTGGCATGTTGCACACACGTATAAATTGCATATATAAAAAATTAACACTGCCTCGCTATGCTTCCAAATGTCATAAAAAGGAAATTGAGCATTTTCATGAATTTTACACTAACCATCATAAATGCTTCTAACAGTCCAAAACAAATGCACGACCCTTATAGTAATGATATTTTTTCTCCCTTGGACCACAGATGACATCCTTGACAACTTTATTGCCTTCAAAACTCTTCTAATGTATATCAGTTTAGGAAATTTAGAAAAAAAAAAACATTTTCAAAAACAAATTTAAGATAAGCATTGATAGTTACAAGAGAAATATCAGATAACATTTCTCATGCATCTGAAGCAAGGCATTGCATTTAGAATGAGTCAAAGAATCTAAAAATCTAAGAAGTGTTGGAACTTGGAACTATTCAAGCAGTACTGGATACAATCATGAAAAGCCACAGTCTATCAGATAAATGAGGCTTAGTTATACAAGTGTTAAGAGAGTAGTATTCCGCTTGCTTTCTTTAGAAGAATGGCAGCAGTAGGTAGCATTCTCAACAAAAGGCTGCTGAGAACTCCTTGCAAAAGTAAGATAACCAAAACACTGGGGAATTGCAAGAAATTTTACTTAAAAAAAAAGCAAAAAACCAAAAAGAAAACAAAAGCAATCACATGCACGAGGCGCTCATGACAAGTCCATATCCCAAAGAAAAAATAAAATGAGATTGCATGTCTCCTAACAGAACCCAAGATACCATAAAAACCTAGTAGTTCTAAATAGCTTCTAATACAAAATGGCATTACTTTCTGTAAATTGTGAGGTATGACTTCGCTCTAAGAGGAATCAGTGGAGCAAAATATTTTCAAAAGAAGAAATTACCTGAACGATTATTTGCGGGTTAATGGTGTGTGAACGATCTTTGAAGGAAGAAATATGACCCCGATTAGTCAGTTTCTAATTCAAGAAAGGGATTAAAGATGCCAAGAAGTTTCGGGTTCAAGGAAATGATTTGCGGCAGCTTGGGCTTTTGAAGATCAATGAGACCAGGAGATCTTTGGCAACAACGGCAGCGGGACCAGATCCTTATCCTTGATGGCTATGTCACGCAATCATCAAAACAGTAGGCAAAAATCTTTGATAGCATTGTCCCATGATCTTCGGCAGTGACCAATGGGTTTTTCCACGACATTCTTGAGAGCAGCAACGACCGAACTCTTGAAACAGAGATCGATCTGGAGAGTTGTCGAGAAAATATATTGAGGGGTCCTTAATTATTTGATTCTATGTTATTTGATTAAAATTTTTTTTTTTTTTTTTTATTTCCTGATGAAGACCTCCTATGGGATTCCCATTGAGATCGACGGAGATGACTTGGACCTCAAAGTTGTTTACGACGGAAAACCTTCTCCTTGTGAACCTTCTCCTTGTGAGGGTTGCGGCTCTCTGTTTCACCCTTTCTCTCTCTGCTCTTCTAACCCAAATCCTAAACCTTCTATCCCCACCAACCACCGTCCTCGTGGTAGGAGCACTAGTAGTCATCCTAACTCCAGGAATGTGAGTATGTCATCTAAACCACCATTTCCCAGACCCACTTTGGCTGCTCCTATCATAGCCCCTCCTCCCACACTGCCTACTATTTATTCCCCCTGGAATTGGCCCGTCCAATTCACTGCTCTCCCCTAAAACCACCCCTTCAAAATTAGTGCCTATGTCTACCTCTGGTGCCTCCTCCACACCATGTGCTTCCCCCAAACCTTCCTAGCCTATTGTTGTTGGACCTCCTCTTCCTAATCTCAACCTTCCCATAGAAACCTCATTGTCTTCGGATCTCCCGTCTCCTTCTCGTCTTCCCCCTCCTATGCTTCCGACCTCTAACAAATTTTTGACTTTACTTCCTGATGAAGACAAATTAGATGACTCTTCTAGTTTGCAACAGAAAATTCCTATTTTGGATGATGGCTTGTTGGTTTCTTCTCCTTCCAACCTCTTGTCCTCTTCTAATGAGCAATGCTCGTCCTTAGAGAATCTCTCCAACTCTAAAAGCAAAACTATTACCACCAAGGAATCGAAGAAGGGTAAGCCTACACCCGACAAAAAGGCTAAAGGTTCTCGTTATTAATGTCTTGCACACCATTTGCTAGTTGGAACGTGAGGAGGTTTAACAACCCGGACAAAGTTCGTTTTTGCAGAGAGCTTGTTTCGTCTTTTAGTCTCAAACTTTTGTGTATTCTGGAGGCCAAAATTCATGTTCAATCCTCGTTGGACACTTGGTTTCTCAATTCCCACAAAGTTTTTGATGATGAGTCCTCCTACAACAATTTTTGCTTCTCCTCTGCTGGGAGAATTTGGATTAAATGGGACAAATCCTTTGTCACATTTAACCCGACGTTTACTTCTTCTCAGCTGATCAATGGCATCTTAGTTGCTGGTAATTCGCCTCCTATTCAACTTTCTGTTGTTTATGCTGCTAATGATTTGAATGACAGGAAAATCTTTTGGGATGACCTCCGTAATATTGTTCCCTCTGAAGATCAACCTTGGATTATTCTTGGAGATTTCAATTGCTGTAGATTTTATTACGAGAAAGATGGTGGGAATCCTATTAATTCTTCAAATTTGGGAGAGCTTATTAAGTGCATCTTTGACTGTGGTGTTCAAGACCTTGCTTTTGTTGGGCCTTTTTATACCTGGTTCAATTAAAGGATTGATTCTCCAATTCACATTAAGTTGGATAGGGTGTTAGTGAACCCGGCTCTTCTCAATCTTTATCAGTCTGCTTTCTACAAAGTGGCCCCTCCTGGAGGTTCTGATCATTCTCCCCTGATTTTCTTTGACAATGCCTCTTCATCCATTACGCCAAGATTTATGTTTATAAATTATTGGGTTAAGTTTGAATCTTTCTGGGATGAGGTTATCAATGCTTTTGATAGACCTCCTATGGGGTTATTGTCTCAGACTCCTTAAAAGATCTATCAAGGGGAAGAATTGGGTGTCTGCCAATTATTTATCTAATTCTATCTTGGATTTACAGAATCTTCAAAATGATCTTTTAAAGGATCTTCAAGCTCAACCTTTATGTGCTTCTTTAAACAGCAATCTTAAATAGGTTAATGAGAAATTAGATACTCATCATTCGGCTTGGACCTCTTGGATTACTCAGCGTGCTAAAGCTTATTGGCTTACGAAAGGGGAAGATGACTTGGGCTTCTTATATGCCAAAATTAAAGCTAGGAATAATAAGAATATTATTAGGGAATTACCACTGATTCTGGTACTTTCTCATCTCATCCTTGCATTTCTGAACCTATTATTTCTCACTTTAATGTTTTGTTTAATGCTCCTAATCTAGTTTTGGGAGAGGATGTCTCTATCCCTGTTGGAAATGTTATTCCTTCTCGGCTTATCCCCTCTCTTATTGCGCCTATTTCTTATGAGGAGATTAAGAAAATTGTTTTTTCTGGGAAGTCTATGGCTGCCCCTGGACCCGACGGTTTCTCTTTTGAATTTTATAAGAAATCTTGGCATCTGTTGGGCCCCCAACTCTGTAGGGCTATAAAAAGTTATTTCACTACGGGATTCTTATCGAGAGCCACCAAAACCACTGCATTTGCCTTTATCCCTAAAGGCCCTCATGCTTCTCATATTGTTAATTATAGACATATCTCTTTGTGTAATGTGTTTTATAAGGTGATTGCAGAGCCTCTTGCCAACCGTTTGAAGGTAGTTCTTCCTCACATCATTTATGATAACCAATTGGTTTTATCTCCAAAAGAAACTCTTCTGATAACATTATATTGGCGGCAGAATTGCAGAGGGAATTTAAAGATGGTTCTAATCTTTTTTATGCTAAACTGGATGTTAGGAAAGTGTTTGACTCTTTATCAAGGGATTTTCTGTTACATCATCTTAAGCTCAAAGGCTTTCTGATATCTTTATTTCCTAGATTAAGGGGTATATACTGATGTTTACTTTTCTATTTGTATCAATGGCTCTCTTGAAGGCTTTTTTAAATCCTCTTCTAGTTTAAGGCAGGGCTTCCCTCTCCCCGTTGTTGTTCTGTATTGCCATGGATGCTCTCTCCTCGAGTCTTCACTCCCCTCACTTCACGAGTTTATCTTATAATGGAGTTGACATTAACCATCTTATGTATGTGGATGATCTTTTGATTTTTGGTAAAGCTGAGGTTGAGAATGTCAATTATCTGAAGGATGCTTTATATCTTTTTGGGATTGGTTTTAATCTTCATATTAATCCTAGTAAGAGCTCCATCCTTTTTGCCAAGGATTCTATCTCTGTTAGCCTTATTGCTGATATTCTGGGTATTGATAACACCAACACTTACTTGACTTATCTCGGGCTCCCTATTTCCCTTAACAGACTTAAATTTTCCCACTTTCACCTCTTTTGGACAAGATCACGGCTCTTTTTGCAGGCTGGAAAGTGAAGTTTTTATCATTTGCCGAAAGGTTGCAATTTCTGAAGTTTACTATATCCAATATGATTGCTTACTAGATTCGTGAATCTATAATACCCAAAGCTTGTCGTTCTTTAATTAGTAAGCTTTGCTCTAAATTTTTGTTACACGGTAAAATTGAAGATAGGAAATTGCATTTAATTGCTTGGAATAACATTACTAAGCCTAAGGCTTATGGGGGCCTTGGCATCCTCTCTTTCGATGCTTATTACTTTGCGGTGAGTTGCTCCTTTATTTGGAGTTTGTTTCAATCTCCTTCCTTGGCTGGCTCTTGGTTGAAAGCTAAATTTGAATCACCATTTAAAATTCCCCCTATTTCTGCTTCTAAATTCTGGAAGGTGATTTGTTTTGTTGCTCATAATATTAAAGTGCATTTATCTTTTTCTGTTGGTGGCACCTACAATTTTTCTTTCAAATGGGATCCTTGGCTGGATGGACGTCTGCTGGGGGATGTTTGCTGTGGTTCTAGACTAAATTTTAAACTGGTTGTGGATTTTATCATGAATGATCAGTGGGTTTTATCGGATTTCTTGTCGTCCCATCTTAGTAATGTTGTTTTGAATGTGGGCATCATGGATCATTCTGTTATTACTTGGGATGGCTCTTCTAGTCCTACTTTTAAGCAATTATCTGCCCTTTTTTATTCCCATTTGGAAGAGGTGGCTTGGCATAGATTTATTTGGCACAAAAAGGGGTCACTTAAGTTTGCTAGTTATGCTTGGATGGCTATTACTCATAAACTGAAATGTGTTGATTTGCTTATTAGGAGGGGGTTGTCGGTTCCTCCTAACTGCTCTTTTTGCTTTAATCTGCCGGAAACTCATAACCACATCTTCTTTGAATGCGATTTCACTTTCTATTATATGTTATTAATTTTTTTGATTTTTGATAGGTTTTTATTAAGACCTACCTTGATGCAAGCTTATGACTGTCTTGACTCTAAATTTCCTTCCAACTTTGAGAAAAACTTTTGTTTCTCTGTTATGACATTCACTATTTATCATCTATAGAGGGAGAGAAACAACAGGCATTTCTCAAATTCTTGGTTAGCTCCTCTTGGGGTGACTGGTAACATCAAATTGGTTATTAGGAAGAAAACTAGCACTTGGAAAAATGTGGTTGCTTAAGGAAAAGTTCCCTTATCTTTTCTGACCAGTTCTTTGTCTGGTGGATTTCATTGCAAGTTTTCTGGAGGGGGAATTTGGAGGGACGATGATGACCTGGGAGCACCAATTGACTGTGCGCTGTTGGATTTTCCCCTTGGATGGTTCACTTCCTGTTTTTGCTCTTTTTTGCATGGCGGTGGCAACCAGGGAAACAGACTCTTTCCCAAATTCTATTCACAATCTTTATCTGATACTGGATGAGTTTTTTGGGTGCTCTCTTTTTGCCTGAGTCCCTGTTGTTTTTCTTCCTCTCCCTCTTCTGCTGTAATTGTTTTGAGTTGAATCCTGGTTCTTTTTCCTTGGATTCACTCTTCTTTTTCTATTACAGAATTTTGTTTCTTACTTGTAACTCAATTTTTCTTTAATATATGAGCTTAGGATCCCAAATTTTCCAAAAAAAAAAATTTTCATATAATATTAAATATGAGATAGTAAACAACTTATAATTTATAACATATATTTTTCATATTCTAAAAGAGTTGAAAGATTATTTCATTATCAATAGAATCTAAAACTTCTTTTCAATATAAGGAATTAATAAATCATTCATTTATTAATCTCCAATTCTATTATGCAGTCGATTTTTTATAATATTCATGGTAAAAAATGCTCTTTCGACACCTGCTATAACAACAAGCAATTTCAATGCCAATTCCAGTAGTCTAAAAATAACATGATATATATTATATTTTCTACTTTGGATAATTTTCTCACAAGGACTCATATATCTTTTAATGAATAAACTGATCATCAAATCGTATATCCATAATATAAGTATTGATTGATTTTTAAGAATCGTCTGATCAAAAAGACTAAAATTAATTGGATAAAAATGTATCATTCTAATCAACTTTTCTTTTTTGAATGTGAAATACTATTATTTGGTTTCAAACAGACAATACACAAAAGCAGTTCGGTATTTGCTTTAGCAAAATAATTATTCAACTCTTAAAGATGCATATCATGAACTCTATAAAAAATTTCAATCTGAAAATGATATAAATTTGTTATATCTTCAGCTCTGCGGCGAGTCCGACCACGAGCAACCCATTTATCATCCATTTATGGAATAATTATTTTTTGTTGCTTGTAAAATGAAGTTACATTATTGATGAAGTCATCCCACTTGTTATCACTTTTATCTTGTAGTCTCATTTTACATATATGTATAAAAAACATAGCATTTACACTATCTTGTTCTCTTTTCTACAAAGCTTGTGATAGTTCATTAGTGATACCAAGTACATCTTTCATCAAACATAGGAAAAAAGAAATTCAATGATTTGTAATGACTCTAATAATGCATACTCCTCACCTTTTTATTCCAAGCATACACCATCTTCCAAAATAATTTTCAGAACATCAATTATTGTAGAGAACATGGTGATTAACCTTATTATTGATTCATAATCTAAACTCCACTATGTATCGCATGCATGCCTAAGAGTTATTTTTTTATTTAAGCCTTGCCCAGTTATAAGTTTTTTACTTTGTAATGCATTTAATGTCTTCTCACGTTGTAGCTCATGTATGATCACACTGCTTACAAGAAACACCAATAATATTTATCACACTCGGCATTATGGTAAATAATAAAATAATCTAAACATGACTTTTTGCAACTACCACCAATGCTAATTAAAGTTTATGTAAGAAACAATAAATATAATATGTTGATGTATTTTTATTAAGAAATAGAGCCTTCAGACCATTAAAATTGAAAAAAACTTATCACCAATCTCCTCATATATGAACTTTATAGTTGTAATAGCAAAACCTCTTATAATATCTTTCTAAATATAAGGTGCAATTAATTTCAAATTATCAGGTGCATTCTTTGGCACCACATCTTGTATATCTTTGTTATGTTTTGCTAGAAACTATGCTAGTTCAAAACAATTACCCTGATTTTTTTATATTCAAGACTCATCATGTCCTTAGAAAATTAGGCCTTGTTTCAAAATAAATCTTATGCAATCAAAGGATGAATTAAAGCGTGTACAATATACAAGTGTAGCTTGATCAGAATTCTTTTGAAAAAGAAATCCAATTGTGGTCCTATGAAAGGACACCGCTTAGTGGGGGATAAAGTATAGAGGGTACAATTGCACTATCCCATAAGATAAAATAATCACAGGCCTTTGCACTCTTTACATGCGAACTAATGGGAGGGAAAATGAGATCATACATATAACTAACCATTAAGGGTAGCAACTCTCACCTACGAACCTTGATGGGTAATAATATGTACAACTTGATCAGAGTCATGAAATTTCCCCCACTCGATATATTAGCTCGAGTAGAGTTTATTTAATGTGGGATTAAGTTTTTTTACATGCACAAGCCCCAGTAATTAATTACATCATAAGTCGGGGCCTAAAAGACTCTTGATTAAGGATTATACATTATTCTCTCATATGGAATTGGCACGTAGGGAGGAATCTAGGAAGTTCTTTTTCAAAGGGAAAGAAAGGTTCAACTTGGCTTAATCAACATACACGGCTCACATCATCATCTGGAAGGACTAAGATAGTGAAAAGAAACTAGAAAAAAGTCAACATTGCACTCAGAGCATACAAGAGAGAAGGATAGAGGTGGTGTCATCCATGTGATGCGGATATGCATGATTTATAGCCCCCGAAGGATAGAAGACTTATTTGCTGATGAGGCATACTAAAGGACACTAGTAGTAGTAGCCTTGAAAAATTTAAAGTTGGTTTAATATTATTCACACAAAACTAACACCTGTATCATATCTAATGCATTCTTGACTTATATCTTACTTGAAAATGAAAGCAAGCTAACCACCTAGTCATATTAAATTCATGTTATTTGGTCTTTATGAAAGATGGGAGGGTGGCTGTATCTTTAGAAATCAAGGTCGACATTTAGACAGATTCCTAAGTGGTCTTGTACTTATGAAGGGTAGTATACTTATAAAACTAATACAATTAAATTTTAATTTAGTTAGTTTCTAAATTAATGTATGCTAGTTAAAGTATTTAAATCATGAGTGCTTGAAATTTCAGAAAGGGTTAAAAATATTTTTTTAGAAGAATAGGCTTCTCTAGGTTCAGCACCTCATCCTTACAGGTCAGATTATCTAAACTTTACTAGTAGGTAAGGAAGTGTCTTAAGATAAGAAAAGAGAGGATGAATAATATACATGCAACCCCGAACGATCTCCGGCTTATTCCCTAGATCATTAGCTTTATATATTATTTAATTCTTAAAATTTTTGGTTTTTTATTTACGAGTAAAAAAATTGTACCCTAAAGGGCCTAGCAAAATCAGGCGCACATACATGTAAGAAAGAAACATATGAAAACTAGATAATTTCTACTGCATAAGTAAAGTAAACACATCAATAAAAATATCAGCTAGAGTAAGAAAAATTCCAAAAGTCTATGGAAACTGCTATATAATGTATAACTCATGGTCTACGAAAAAGAAATAGTGGTCAGGCTCCATGGACAACAACATGAATTCTAATCCAATATAATGACGCAAGTTCTAAAAACAAGGCATTTAATCTCGATCTTCATCTTCTAGTCCTTCTATATATATATATAATTTATTTATTTTAGCCCCCTTTTTTAGCATTGCATGAGTATGGCCAACTGCAAAAATATTATAAGTAGCAAGATCACCCATAACCTATGGGTAATCTATCACACACCACATCATAAATATAATATGATAATAAATCTCAGTTTCACAGTAATCATCATAAAAAATCAAAATAACCAACACATGTGCCACATGTAGAGTGTTACATAAAAGAAACTGAAAGAAAACACCAGCCTGACCTAGAGCTAGAGGTTGTGTCCTAACAAATAATTCTGTGTGTGTAGTAAATTGTGTGGCCTTGGATATGTCACATGTTGGGTAATTAGTTCAAATTCTTTGTGATTTGATTTATTAATGGTCGAAGGGGCATTTTGATTAAATTTTAAATATTAATGTTATGAGATCAATTTTGATTAATTTTGTTAGTTGATCAATTTTAATGCTTAGGGTCCTGTTCTCTTAAATTTAAGTTGAATTAGCAGATTTTAGAAGGCTCAGGGTCATCTTGCCCGCTAGGTCGACGGGGTCTTAAGGTAACTTTTCGATACAAGCAAAGTCTTGGGGTCCTAGTATTTTTATTAATTATTAGATTTTAAGGTGAGTAATTAGACTATGAATTTGATAGATTTTAAATTTTCTACACAAAGTTATGATTTTTAGAAGTTGCGGGCCTAGTAATTGAGCCACGGTTGCCCGAGGAGTTGAATTTTTAATTTAAGTTGATTTCTAGAATATTTATATTTTTAAGAAATACTATACTTTAATTGAAGTTGAATGCCATTTAGTTTAATCAATTTGAATTTTTCTAGAATTAGTTATATTTTCAAAGTTTGAGTATTTAATGAATTATTAAAACTGTTTAATTAAGCATATTTTAGATATTTTGATCCAATTCAGCTCCACACCCCTTGGAATCATCTCCAAAGGCCAAGAATGACTAAAGAAAGAGTTTCCAAGTGCTTGGGAAAATTTTAGAATTTTTAATAAATTTTAATCAATAATTTAATTAAAGGGGTAGTTTTTAATTGAAATTAAATTAGTGCTCCAATTAAAGTAAAATCAATGGTCTTTTAATTTTCATGGATTAATAATATAATTTTGAAGAATTTGATAAATTATTAGTAATTTTTAGATTTAATTTGGATTTATTAGAACGTTATGAAGTTATTGGGGTTTAATTAAAGAGTTAAATTATGGTTTGTTAATTAAGTGGCTTGAAGGGTTCTAAAAATTTCTAAAAAATTCTAGGGGTTTGAAATGTTACTAATTTAAATGATTCAAGTTTTATTTTAATTGGAGGTGTACCCTAGTACAATTTCTCTAATTTTTTAAGATGGGTCATTAATTACTGTCCTTAAGGTATCGTTTGGTTAAATAGGTTTCAATCAAATGTCATGACTAACCCTGGGATAACATAAAGGGAAAATTCAACAAATCGTCACAAACCATATCCATAGAACTAAAAGAGCCTAGGCTAAGTGCTCGGGCATCCTACACATGCGAAAGATTTTAAATGATAATTAACAGAATTAGTAATTTATTTAGTGAATAATTGAGACACAATCACTAATCATTTCCCTTGAACTCTATTCACATGCATGATCTATGTTTAAAATTTCATTGGGAACTCTCAAAATTGAAAGGTTTAAATAAAAACATAATTTCAAAATATTTATAAAATACCTATATACTAACCTATATAAATACAAAGGTTTAAAAATAAAATAATTAAAAATAAGTTAAAATGTATTTTTGAGAGATCCAGTGGTCATCTAAAAGTGGTTTAAAATTTTAATTTTTAAAAAATACTCTTTAATTATTATTTAGTTAAATAGCAATTAATATTAAAGTAATTTAAATAATAAAGAATAATAAGAAAAAATTAGGATTTAATCTCTAAAATTAATTTGTCTAAAAATCTTAAACTATATGATTTTTTTAATTTAAAATGATTTTTATTATGAATTTTTAAATTTAATGGAATTAAAAAGGATTTAAAAAATTTTAAAATAACATATTTAAAATAATTAATTAGAAATTGAATGTAAATTAAATTTTAAAAGCTCTTTGAAATTTAGAATAATTTTTTTAAAAATAAAATTTTATAAAAATTAAGGAAATTTTAAATTTATTTTAATTAAATAATATTAGTATTCAAATATTTAATTAACTAAAAATTAATTAAAATAAAAATACCTGTTTATATTAAACTTAATTTAAAATTAAATATTAAAAAGGAATAATCCTTGATTTTGAAATAAAATATTTAATTTTCGAAAAATATAATTAATAAATATAAATATTTAATTATATATTTAAGCTTAAAAATAATAAAAATTTACTTAAAAAATAAAATAGATCGCTAATTTACTTTAATTTTAATTATATATTTTGAAAATCACCTAAAATTTAAACATTTAATTTGAAATTTTTAATATTTTAAAAAAAATATAATATTAATTAATATTTTAAAATAAAGTGATTTTAAAATTTAAAATTTATTTAAAATATATGATATATTTGAAAATAATTTTAATTTTAAATTAAAGGAATTTAAATTCTAAAAATTTTGACATATTATATATATTTTTTTAATTTAAAAGTAATTTTTTAAAGTATCAGATACTTCAAGAGGGGGGGGGATGAATTTGTATATTTTGAAAGAAAGCAAATCCTAAATAGGAGTTTTAATTTTTTTTTGTTTTTATAAAAATAACTTAACTTAAAGCTGAAGTTATTGATTAAAACCAGATTGCAACATCGGTAATGAAATTTTAAATCACACAACAAAGTTCTAAAATAGATTTCTCACCAAGCACTTATCGTAATTGTAGGATGCAAAAAGAAAATAAAGTGTATTAAATGAAAAAAAATAGACCAAAAGATTTATAGTGGTTCGATCAATTGACCTACATCAACTCCATATAGTCCTCCACTATGAGAATTTCACTACTCTAAAGTAATCCTCCTTCTGCTCCCACAGTAAGACGGAGAAGCCTTTACACAAACTCACTTTCACCTTCTCTGGTGTGGCGAAGTACCAAATGCTATGTAACTCTCCCAGTGATGGCAGCAGACCTTCTCATTTTTCTCCCTTCTAGAGAAGGCATAAGACCTATTCGTACAGGATGAACGCTGGGATGACCAAAATTTATCTCTATTCATCATCTGGTACGATCCAACTCGTACAATATAATAAGTACAAATCTTCAGGGCATCTGGTATGATATATACATCGTCTGGTACAATTAGTTCAAAAATAAAGGGATCATCAAGTATGATCTTTGGGTTGATAAAAAATAACCTAAGTTCATCGTAGGTATGAACCAGGTCGTGCAATATGATCACCAATTAATAATTAAGCCTTGATTTAATTGACTAATTATGGGGTTAATTTTAGCAAGTATTCAAATATTCATACAGTATCATGTAATCATAAAATGATCAGTTCGAAATGTAACGATTTAAAAACTTTCTTAAATTAATATTTTGGCTAAGGTTTCAGATTGAAAATGAATCGTACAGTATTATCGTGATCGTACAATATGATTAGTTCACATAATATAGTCATTTGAGCCTAGTGTTTTGCATAATAGAATTTAAAATTATATAGTACAATCTTCAAAAAAAATATTTTTTACCCTTAAAAAAACTCTCCACTTATGTGTTTGTATGGTTACTCAACTTGCATACACTTTTATGGTCAGACACAAGAGATAGAGAAAATAAATAATATAAAGTTACATACTCTTTCACATCCTATTCTATCAAGTCTTAAGTCTTCTATTATCTTGAGCAGTATGTGATTTTTCTAAAATATTAGTACTCAGAGACAAAAATAACATTTAAAATATTCAAAGAATAAAAAGATAATTAAATCAACATTATTTGTCATCATCAAAATCTCAAACTAGGGGTCATAGACTGTAAAAACCTCCCTCTTTTTGAGGATATCAAATAATATTATAGATAGGCAAAATAGTATTACAATTTATTTTTGTAATCAACATAACTAAAAACATGAACAAAAAAATAGAAATAGAAACATGAACAAGAAAAGAAGACATGGATTTTATTTTAAGTTAAAAACTAGAATAGAAAATATGATATGCAATAGGAAAGCATACTAACTAAGATAGACAAACTTCTTCCCCTTTCGACATAACCAAAAAGACGAGTACAAAAAAAAACTTAAAATAGATTAGACTTAGTCAAAAAGGAGGATCCTTATAAGTTGGTGGTGAAGGTGGCTGAAAGAAGTGATGGGTGGACTTGAATTGTTGATCAATTGATGAAAATCTTTCCCCAAACCATTGCATATCTTCCTCGTGCTGTTGGTGTTATTCACGGATATGAGATTCAAACCTAGTTTCTAGTTGGTGTAGTCGTTGAATGATGTCATCGTAAGGATAAGAAGGTGTAGGTCCTCTTTATGCACCAGGTCGTTTTGGTGGAGCAAGCTCTCCTACTAGAGCAGCCTCCCCTTCTTCATCAAAATCTGGCTCATCATGCATTTAGCCTCAATAAAATAAGAAACTGAAGGAGGCATCTGTATAACAAATAAGAACATTATTGGGTTATCTAGGATAAGTTAACTTGTATTTGTGGTGAAAATGTATCATACGAGATGATTGAGGGCTAAATTGAATTTTCTTCGGGTGCTAGGAAGGAAAATTTGGGTCACGTTCCAGATATAGTCAATAATTAATTCATTTTCATCAAATCTAGTATTTGACATAATTAGGTAAGTGACAATAGACAGGATTGGGGTCATGTGTATCCTATCTCCAACTTTGGGTATTATGGATATCCTAAGAACATGTTGGATGATGCGGGTTTTTTGGGTTAAGGACCGGACAAGAGGTTTGTGTTGGTTAAAAGCAACATTTCTAAGAACCAAATTGACAAAACTCCAGTTAAATTCATTTATTAAGAAAGAGTTGGCATGACGTCTTTTATTAGAGAGCTCGATATATTAAGTGAGATCTACTTTGGTGATTTCTATATTTTAACGTCAGACAAAGGAAGTGAGGGTCAGGTTGTCTATATTTATCCTTAAGTTTCCAAGGAACTAATACAAGAGCTCAGAATTGAATGGAAAAGCTGAGGTGAGAAGAAATTGGAAGGTAGTGGAAGAAACGAGGCTCATCACCTCAAAGTTGAGGGCTGCTTGGTTTAGCATATGAGGAGTTATATTGCATGCTTTAAACATATTATTTGCCTCCCTTAACAGAAAAAAATTCATCATCATGGCGATGAGAGGAAGAGGATCTTCCTGGAATGATTCAGCCTCGTTTGATTGAGCTCGCAATTGAGTAAAAATAAGTAAAGACAAATGGAGTGAGGAGAGGTTGAGTGAAATGATCTAGTTTCCCCTCCCATTTATAAGATTCTTAACTATTTGTATAGTACAATCAAGTATCATATAATACGATCAAGTATCGTATAGTACGAATATGCACTTATTTTGTCTGGAGGATTGGTTTGGAAAAGGTGGTCAAATTATACAGTACAATTTGAAGGAATTACGTTCGTTCCGAGGAGTCATCAGTACGACCTTTGTTGAAAATATTTGTGCAGTACGAACGGCTGTTCCTATAGTACGAAGTGCAATAATATCACACTAATCGAGTTTAATTCTTCGTAATCCATTTGTACATGTGGGTCATACAATATGAAATGGACATATCGCACAGTTTGAAGGACAATTATATCATACCAATTGATATGAATGCTCGACCACTTGTATCATATAGTACGAAGAGAATTCTATAATACAATATGTAGATCAGAAATTGAATCTGGATCATTGGTTGAATATAGGGTTGTGATCTGTGAATTTTGTATAGATCACATAGTACGAAGGTGAATAGTACAATACGATGGGGATAGAAAATTGGTCAGTTTAGGAGTTCAATGAGGTGAGTGTGTAATGATCAAGAAACACCTTAGACCAATTTTTTTTATTTTAATTTTTTTTTTGTATAACGCATGAATATCCATGACACCAAATTTTATCCTCAAGATGCTAAAGGTGTCATAGGCTAGTGGTTTTGTGAATTTGTCTGCTAATTGATCTCCTATAGCTATATGATGTAATTCTTTGTCTCCTTTGACAACATAATCTCTTATGAAGTGATGTCTAATGTCTATATGTTTTGTTCAGAAGTGTTGAATTATATTTTTAGATATGCAAATTGCACTAGTGTTGTGACACATAATTGAGATGGTTCCTATGGCTAATCCAAAATCTAGAAGTTGTTGTTTTAACCATAGCACTTGTTCAACACAACTTTTTACTATTATATATTCTACCTTAGCCGTGGAAAGGGCTACTGAATTTTGCTTCATAATGGACCAAGAAATTAAGGATTGTCCTATGAATTGACAGGTGCCAGAGGTTCTTTTCCTATCTATCCTACATCCTGTAAAATCAAAATCTGAACTCCTTAAGATTTCAAAGGAGGTGATGTGCCTAAGATATCTAATTCCTAAGTTTGGGGTGCCTAGTAAATATCTAAGGATTCTCTAACTTGGAAATTATATGTTTTCAAATCCGGGGGGTTGATCAACATAATCCTCTTCTTTGATTACCCCGTTTAGAAAGGAACTCTTAACGTCCATTTGATATAACTTAAAACCCTTGAAGCAGCAAAGGCTAAGAGTAACCTTATGGCTTCTAATCTAGCTACTAGGGCAAAGGTTTCTTCAAAGTCTATACCCTTAATCTAGATATACCTCTTAGCTACTAGTCTGACCTTATTTCTTACTATGGTTCCTAAGTCATTCACCTTATTTTTAAAGACCCATTTTATTCCCACTATAATGCTCTTTAGGTCTCTTGACTAATTCTCATACATCATTTCTACTAAACTAATTCAATTCTTCTTGCATTATTAGGATCCAGAATTCATCTCCTAAAGCTTGACCTAAACTTGTGGGTTCTATCATAAAAATAAATGTAGAATGACTAACCTCCTTCCTAAGTCCGTTCCTAGTTCTCACACCTTCCGATGGGTCTCCTAAAATTAATTCTTTAGGATGATTAGAAGAGTATCTCCATTCTCTAGGCAAATCTTCCTGAGGTTCTCCCCTTTCTCCTATGGTCATCGTCTTTACTCCCTAAATTGCCTCTACCTCATCTTCTTAAAATTTAGGTTCATAGGATTTATCCGATTCATCAAATACTACATGGGTGGACTCTTCTACTACTAAGATTCTCTTATTGAAGATTCTATAGGCCTTACTTACAGATGAATAACCTAAGAAGGCACTCTCACTAGTCTTGGGATCAAATTTTTCTAAAGGAGTTTTTCCATTATTGTGAATGAATACCTTGCATCTAAAAAAATACAAATATGAAAGATTAGATGTTCTTCCCTTAAGAAGTTTATAGGGTGTCTTATTTAATTTGGATCTAATATTCACCATATTCAGAA
>NW_021319682.1:9940807-9961133 GCF_001605985.2 Dendrobium catenatum | reverse complement strand
CTACATGTCTGTAACATGTCTCGCTTGCAAGTCAACCCACACTTCTCAAATTCTTTCTTATTTTATCATTATGTGTGGCAGCCAATAAAAATGTTTTAGAATTTAAAAATATTATATATATATATATATATATATATATTAGCTTATGAAAATAAGATATAATACATAACATATATTATCTAATAACTAACCTCAAACAATCTAAATCATGTTCTCTTACTTCTTTTCAGGACTTTCTTCTAAGAACCTAAGGAGCAACATACTTACTTCGTATTATGTTCCGTATTTTATGCGTTGGTTGCTTTGATGAATGAAACCTAAAATAAATATGTTCGTTGTCAAAAAATTTATTCAATTGTATATGCATGCTTAAAATATAATTAGTATATATGTGTCACCATCAGGTTCAATCAACATGCGACCCTTTATCGCCTGCTCTACTACAGCAGGGGTGGAAGGTCCATGTAGCGGGCTGAGGTGGTGGTGGGGGATAATATGGCGAGATATATGGTGGATATGGATATGTAAAAGGGCCACCAAGAGAAGTGGGGGTGGGTAGTGGGGGTAGAAAGGAGTACTCTACATGACATCCGATGAAGGAAAGCATGGGTTTGATGAGTAAAATTGCTACTGGCTACAAGAATAGGTAAAGGCAAGCTAGGCTGATTCTAGGTAGTAAGCTGAGATGAAGAGGTGCCCTCAATCTATATATATAGGGCCCTGTTGGATGGACCAACAGTTATCTTCTTCATGGGCCTACCAAATATATTCTTTATCAATCCTCTTTGAGGATCATCATTATTACAAATCTGATTTTAGGAAATACGATTTGATGACAGGTAACATTTTCATTTTTCCTACGACTACCTTACCTACTAATATTTTAGGTCCACAAGAAAATTAATTAACAATCAAATTAGCTCGAGATTGGGTAGATTAGGACTGGGTCAGTTTGTAATATACTGTCAAGTGTCTTTTACCATTTCTTGAGTCTATTATAAAAGTTATGGATTATGATGGCTAAGTAACCTTGTACACACATACTTTGGGAAAAAATTCTATCTATTTGATTAGATTTTTTTTGTTTTCAATCAAAATCGTCCGAGACAATCCAAAAATTATCCTGGACGATTCGTTAAAAATAGAAACCCTAATTAGGGCATCCTAGTTAAGGCAATCACAATTAAGCGAGTTATCTAGATGAGACATTAGAAAGCCAGGTGAGTGACCACTCTAGATTGGTGAGAGTGTACTGAGTTGAACAATGCTTGGGTTAGCCCAGACTATAGTAGGATGAGGGATCAAAATAAGTAGAACAAAGCTTTTGATATTGGGGGCATTCCCTTCATACCGGGCTTTATGTTCCATATACTAAGCACATAAGACATTGGTAAGGAATTTAAAAATTTTTAATAGTTTACTTTAATATGAATACTAATATATGTTTATTACAGAAAAAGGTGATGGGTAGAGAACCGACCCCTATTGAATTACATGTCATATCCATAAACGGTAGGAGGACCAACAATGGGTTGAAGAGAGAGCGAGAAGAGCCTATATAAGTATATAAGTTTATTTTCTTATGTCATGTATAAATTGCTTAAATTTTTATTAACTTTCATAGGAGGAGTATACAAGGCTTTGAGAGAGCCAGACTACAATAAGTGAAGGTTCTTCTAGTAGAGAATATTCTGACTATCACATATAGTCACAAGTGGTAGGAGGAATGCAGCATGATAGAATATATAGTTTAGGCTTGCAAGCCTATATATATGAGGGGCAGACATCTGGTGGCTTTAGTTTCTCTGCAAATACCTAGAAGTTTTTACATACCCAACAGATAGTTGCCCTTATAGTCGAGTTAGAGTATGTAAGAAAAGCACAAGCTGATTAGCAGATGTAGATGCATCAATAGATGGATATGCAAAGGTAGATGCATATGCAACAAAGTTAAATGTTTGAGGAAATGTGAAGGATGAGGGAGCATATGAGTGGAAGGAGTACAACATCAGCAGAGGAGGAGGCTGAATAAGAGTAGATATTATTTATTTTAATGATGTGGATATTTATAATTATGTATTTTTAGACATGTTTACTTATTTGTTGTTTAAACATCTTGACCTTTTTATTATTCAATATTTTTTGATTATATTCTTCTTACTTTTGTTATTGTGTATATATTTATATTTAATAATTAGGTGATGTTCTTGATTAGAGGTTTATGTTTGAATGCATATAGTATTGCATTTCTTTCTATGCAGATTATATTGAGGAAATTAGTTTCAAAAGAAAGAAGATTATTATTTTTATTTATGCTAATTATATTTATATTTAATAATTAGGTGATGTTCTTGATTAGAGGTTTATGTTTGAATGCATATAGTATTGCATTTCTTTCTATGCAGATTATATTGAGGAAATTAGTTTCAAAAGAAAGAAGATTATTATTTTTATTTATGCTAATGGTTTCCATTGGATTATCCACTGGAAACACTATCGGTAATACGATAAGATAAAAATAAAATGAGATTTCTTACGTATATTTATGCCAGAAGTTCCGACAAATATTTTGACGGTAAAGTCCATCGATACCAATTCAATGGCTTTTAGGCAGCGGATTATCCGATGATAATGCCATCATACAATTTTTGCTAGAATTGCCGACATAAACTACGCCTAAATATGCAAAAAAAGGCACTAGTTTCCCATAATATTTTGCTAGAATTTTGCCAAAAACACTGCTGATAACATTTTCGGAGAAAAATTTTTACCGATTTAAACTTTCCGATGCGCTAATTACCGTTAGATCATTTTTCGCCAAAAAATAACTGGAAAGCTCATATTTCTAACTGATTTTGATTGTTACCAGCTGATTTAGTTTGCTGGTAACAGGGTATTTTTCTATAGGGTAGATTGTAACTAGAGATATAAAAATTAATTTATGAGTGTAGTAGAAGTTGGGTATTATAGATTCATCATTTTTGTATTTAATTGGTTGAGTTTGATAAGTTTTAATTCATAATTTATTTTGATTTTATTTAAGTTTTAGTTTTACAGATTTTTTGGTATTGATTTTGTACCCAAATCCTTAAGGAAAATGTCAAGGATGATATTTTTCTAATGTGGGTAGATTGTAATAATCTATTTTTTAAAATAAAAAATCTAAATTTCATCATCGTGCTTTATAGAAGAGGAGAGAGGGAAGAGAGAGAAGGTAGTTCGGGGCTTTTTTGTTTGTCAATTTTATTCAGAGATTTCTTCTAATTATTGTAGTAGCTCAAATCTCATTTTGTTTTTAATTATTTTGATTATTAATTTTTTTGTATTAAATAGAATTAATTATTTCCCATTCCATTTTGATGTGGCATTTGCATAAGAAAGACTAGTTGTTAACACTATAAAATGGGTTGACTATTAAAACATAATATCTTATGCATGAAGGTGGCTGATGAACTTTCTATTAAAGATGATTTGTGGTGTTATCCCGGTTGTAGCCTATAATAGATGACCGATTATGATGATAGTAGAGACTGACGACTCGTTATTGATTCAATGAAGCTACCTGTAATGATAATTGATTAATCAAATATGATAATTGATTAATTGGATATGTTATAATTGATATGACTGATGACTAATTGATAATTAGATGGGGTAAAAGATGTTGAAAACACCACATTAAAGCTGTATGTCCTGCCTTGCTAAATTATACATTGATATTTGCATATATTGATAACACTCATGACATTAACAAATATATTAATATCATTGATATTATTGAATACATTGGTAATACATAAATAGATGATGCATATGAATTGATAAGATATGTATTTTTGTATTTATAAATAATTTTTGCATCGTTAATTTACCAATTTATTAAATTTTTTACCAATTATTATTTCTTAGATTCATTTTAGTGATTCCCTTCTTTTATTATTAATCATTTTGAGACTTATTGATAATATTTGGTCATTAACAATATTGACAGCTAATGATTACATTAGACTAAGCATATCATATTGATTCTTTAGTCTTTGCATTGAAAGTTTTAGTGAGTTTTAGATTACTGTTGGGCTTTTGAGCTCATTATATGGATTTTTAATTATTTCATGTCACGCAATGGGCATGACTAGCTAGAGTGAGGTTGGTAGAGATCCTTAGGTTTTTCTTAGATTTTTTTCTGCATTTTCTTTTATTCTTTTATAATAATGAGCTTATAATATATTAGTGATTATAGTGATCTCCTAACTAGTGTAAATGATATTTTATTTTAGCAAAATATCTTGATGCATATGAATTTAGTTGATTTCACTAGTTATTATTTATACTGATGTTTTAAAGAAGCTATGGTATATTCTTAAAATGATAAATAGGTAATTCTTTTAAATGTGATTCTATGGCGTTTCACATCACCTCGACTCCTCATCCATTTCATATGCATGCAAGGTGAGAGAATAGAGAGGAAAGGAGAGAAAGGAAGAGAGCAAAGGAGGAGAGAGGAGAGAGAAAGTGAGGATTAGATTAACTATTATAAATTGTTTCAAGATATGTGACTTATTTTATTTATACACTATAATATTATCATAATCTTATTATAGAATGACACTAACTACCTATTGTTATATAGTGATTCATGATATTTTTATTGTTATGCTACATGCCTAAGTGTTTATCATTTTACATTAATAGATAAGTGTTACTTATTGGGTTCTATTTATCAAATTCACTAATTGTAAAACTTTCTATAATAGGATCTACTGAAGTGACTGGTAGACTATCACCACATAAGTAGGCTTATTAGCATTAGGATCTAATTTGATGAGATAACTTAAAGTAGAAGTCTTATTTATATTTCTTTTGGGATGGATTGCTTTATATCTATAATTATTTCTTTGGTTTCCCTTTTCATATATTATCGTCCATTCTTCATTGATGGCTTTTGTTATGATTTGCATTAATGCAGTAAAATATTAGTTTATTTTTTCATCACTATTATATCTTTTATTTATATTATTTAAATATAATTTTTAAGTAAAAATATATTTCATATCTCTTCATCATATTCAGTGTTGTTAGAGTATACTTTCTTTAGAGTTGAGTTAAAATGACTTTTGTTTGAATAAGAACTTTCAATATTTATGAATAAGAATCTATTGGAGTTGAAACTTTTTAAATATTAGAACTCTTAAGCATTAAATATCCTCCTATTTATCATGTAAGCCATCTTCTATATGATAAATTGTATTAAACTTCTCTCAAATTACTAGATGATTCATCATTTACAATACATAACTCAAATTAGCAAACTTATTTCAATTAAGCTAGATCTCATAGTTTACCTTTCTCATAATTTCCATTTAAAAGAATCATGTATTCTATAAGTTTAATTTATCTCTACGCATGTATACAAAATTTTAATTTAGAGCTAATTTAATAACTTTCTCTAATATTGTTAATATTTCAACATGATATGTCGTAAAAAATTAATCATGATCGGGCATGAATCTCGAGGCAAATTTAAGATGAAAACTTCTAAAATTAAATTCGAGACCATCTGAACTCCGATTTCAGCAAACTTATAATCAAATTGAACATCTCAAAAAGATGAACCCAATGACCTCAAATTCAACTCAACCCAATCCAAGCCTAAATGGGTCCAAATCAAATACTCAATGGGCATTTGGAATGTTTAAATAATAAATTGGATGACCAAATGATTTCCAAATATGACATTCTTATAGCCGAATTATTTGGCTTGACGAGATGAATCTAATGAGCCCAAGATTCCTAAATTTTGATATCATTGAGACACTCAAATACTCGATAAATAGTTTATAATTAGGGGAGTTGATATCAGCCGTCCTTTCAAAATACTCCCTACATGTCCTTGATTTTCTCTCTATTTACTGGCCTTATCACTCCCAAAAAACTATAAATATTCCCCTCATTTTTTATTGAGGGGGACCAAGTAAGAAAGAGAATGAAGAGAGAGAAGGAAGAGAAATCAAAGTTCTCTTGTAACCCAACTCCTCCTTGACCAGCACCTAGCCATACTTCCATCCAACTACCTATTATCACTAGACTTCCACCTGACCATCAGTTGTCATTGAACTTCTACCTAAGCACCAACTATCATCAAACTTATGTCCGAACATTAGTCATTGCCAGACTTCTGCTCGACCACCAGCTGTTATTGAATTTTCACCTAGCTACCAACTAACTCCTGATTTATATTTGGCCATCGACCATTATTGGATTTTTATCTAACCCTTATTTGTCACTAGATTTCAACCAAAAATTTAACTATTATAATATGATCATCCTCAACTTCAAGGACGAATCAATCATTTGTAATCTATACAAACACTAGTGAATTCATTTCAACTAGGCGTGGCTCCATAGTTTTTCCCTTCTAGGTTTTCCACGTAATTTTTTTTAGTTTTGTATTCTCACTGTTTGTGAGCTGAATACTTGTGCAATGCTAAGATAAAAAATTTTCCTACTTTACCGCCATAAATATTCTAGCCCACAATAGTTTGGCGTTGTCTATGGGAATCCAATCCCACTATCCAAAGCACCAATTCAATGTTCAACATATGTAGTAATCACAATATTGGAGCCTCCTACTCCAACTAGTACTATTCAGAAATTAATCCATGAATCAAGGACATCAAACATCTGTCTCTTTTTTATCATGGTGGATAAAACTCTACGAGAAAAGGGACTTCGGGACCCTCAATAGAAGACCGTATCCAAAAAATGGAAGAATCTCAAAAGGATATCCTTCAACTTCTATGGGGAGCTTGACAGCCGATGTTAGCACAAAAGGAGGAGATTAATCTCTTTCATAATTTACCACTAACTAGGGACATCCTACATGAACAACTTCAAGCAGTACCCCTTCTCTCTCAATTAAGGATTTATCCCCCATCACATAAATATATTGACCACATTAACATAGTAAGCTCTGCACATCTCTCTTGAGTAGGTTGACCAACTTATGTACCTCTAATTGCAATTGAAGGATCAGTACAAAATCATATTGATGAAACCCCACACAACACTCTACGAGACAAACTAAGGTGATTAGTTAGGGAAGAGTTTCCTTTAAGAGGTATAAGGTAGTCCCTTCATCCTTAAGACTTTCAAAAATTATCTCCTCTAACAGAAACCATCCTTCAACACCCCATTCTAGCATGCTTTAAATTATCAAGCATTGATTCTTATGTCGAGTCATCTGAACCCTATGAGCATATTGATCACTAAAGGATCATTATGTATATCCAATGAGCCTCAAATGTGTTCATCTTCCAAGTTTTTTCTACTACCCTCAAAGGAAAAGCTCGAACATGATTCTATTCACTTTCGACCAAAATTATCCCCACACTCATAAAGTTGGTCAAAGTGTTTGTCGAATAATTTATTATCAATCAAAGAATTGTTCAGGATTCTTTTCACCTCTTTGGGATTCATCAGAATAAAGGTGAGTCACTTAAGGAGTAATTTCAATGATTCTCCATGAGGCTCGACAAATTCCACGGGCAAATCCTGAATTGCTAAGAGGAGTTTTCTTTTGAAGCCTCTATCTTAATCTCTTTTACTTAGTGCTTATGCAAGACATAGTTTGTTTATATACCACCTTAATCCATCGTGTGGAGGCACACATAGTAGTAGATGAAGCCATCAATGCTTATAAGAAATAATTTGAGCAAACATCCAAAAAAAATATAAGGATGTGCCTATGATGGATAACTCATCCTCATAGCAAAAAAATAAGGGAATAATAACCTACCTCCTCGACCCCCATTACGAAGATGTGAGCCTCGATAAGAGGAGTATACACCACTCAATTCATCTCAAGCAAATGTACTAATGGACATTCAAGATGAAGAAAATATTAAGTGGCTTAATCCTTTGAAGCCGAATATAGAAAATTATATATAATAATGTCATTCCCACCGTAGCTGCAGACACACCATTGAAGCATATAAGTAGCTCAAAGATAAAATTGAAAGACTTATTCAACTAGGCTACCTTTGACAGTTCATTCAAAATCTACCTGGTCATAAGGACACTCTTCATATTGGGGGGAAACCTTGGCAAAAACAACTATAGAATAATCATCAAATGATTGGTGAGATTAAAATAATAGCCGGAGGCCCCTTACTGCCTAATCGAATCTTATTGGCAGTAAATGAAGAACCGATGCCAAAGAAGTCTCATATTGATCGCTCCATTACTTTTGACGACTCTAATTTTGAGGAAGTAAAAATCCCTCATCAATATCCAGTCATTATTAATACGGGGATAGACAACCTGTGTTATAACATCAAAATAATTTTTGTAGATAATAGGAGCTCCATGGATGTCTTGTTCTACTCTACTTTTCTCAATATGGGTTTTGCTAAAGAAAAACTCCAACCCACTATAAGACCACTATATGGGTTTGATAATTGACCCTTACAAATAGAATGGATAATTAGCCTTCTTGTTATACTTGAAGAATTTTCTCAACAAGCTACTCATGCAATCTAATTTTTTATGGTAAAATTAGAGTCAACTTATAATGCAATCTTTGGAAGATCCCTCTAGTCAATTTTTGGGGTTGTCACCTCTATTCCTCATCTCAAACTAAGATTATTTAAATTGTTGGGATCGGTATGGTATGAGGGGACCAATAATTAGCACAATCATACTATCTTAGATAAGCACAAATGCATCCTTTACTCACTTTAAGCATTGAGGACTTCAAATTCCAAAATAAAGATATCCCTTAGAGGACTTCTCCCTTAAAAGACCTCACTTGTGTATCTATAGTAGACAAGTACCCTAAATAACTGTACATATTTGGTCTCTTCTCTTAGATGAAGACAAGGAAAAGTATAAATATTTTTTTGTGAAGAAATCAGAATATTTTTGCATGGAGTCCAGCATACATGCCTATAATCGATTTGGCAATAATCATGCACTCCCTAAAAGTGAATGGTGCAAGCTGGTTATCCAAATGAAATAAAATTTTATAACAGGTCATCAACAAGCAATCGAGGAAAAACATTGATAAACTCTTGGAATTTAGGTTTATATAGGAAGTACACTATCCCACATGGCTGGAAAATATCATCATGATGCAAAAAGCTAGTGGGGCCTAGAGAATGTGTATGAACTATATAGATCTAAATAAAGCTTGCCCGAAGGATAGTTTTCTGCTTCCTCATATTGACCAATTGCTCTATCCCACATCCAGTCATCATATGTTAAGCTTCATGAAAGATTAATATTATTACAATTAAATAAAGATGGATCCTACAGATGAGGAGACAACACTTTTCGAATAGATAGAGGGTTATATTATTATTTGGTAATGCCATTCGGGCTCAAGAATAATGGAGCCACATATGAGCACCTCATGAATAGGGTTTTCAAAAGACCTTATTGAATACAGTATAGAAGTATATATCGACGATATGTTAGTGAAAAGCCTTAAAAAATCACAACATATCTCTAGCTTGGAACAATGCTTCCACGTGCTATAGAGTTATAACATGAGACTTAACCCTACCAAGCATGCTTTTAAAGTCGCTTCAGAAAAGTTCTTCGAATTCATGGTGACCCACCGATGGATTGAGACCAATACTGAGAAAATCAAGGCACTATGAGATATGGTTCCCCCAAGGAATATCAAAGAAGTCTAGAGGCTGAATGGAAGATTGTAGTTATGTCTCATTTCCTGGCCCACTTAAGGGATAAATATCTTCCCTTCTTTAAGATTCTCAGAGGTGCTCATCACTCAGGATTTCAATTGATTAATAAATGCCAAGAAGCCTCAGAGTAGCTACAAAAATATTTGGCATCGCCACTAAAACTTTTAAAGCTAACATAGGGAAAAAGGTTATTCCTATATTTGGCTATTTCTACCTACACTATTAGCTCTATCTTGGTTCGAGAAGAGAATATTATACAATATCTTATGTATTATATTAGTAAGATCTTATTTGAGATAGAGGGACCCTATCTAATAGCATACAAAGTAGTATTAGCATTTAATCTATGTAGCCTAGAAGCTACGACCTTACTTTCAAGCTCATATAATTAGAGTCTATACAAATCTCCCATTGAAAAGTATCCTTCAAAAGACAGAAGCGTAAGACAGATTATTCAAGTGGTTAGTAGAACTAGGAAAGTTTGACACCACTACTTACCTGGACCAGACATCAAATCTCAATCACTTACTATGATTGAATGGATAATTCTCATATCTAACTAGCCATCAGCTATCTCTCTTTCTCCTCGATATTTGACATTACATGTCGATGGAACAATTAGTAGTTTCGATGATGGGGTGAAAATTTGTTAATCTCTCCACAACAAGTTACCCTTGAATATGGGCTTCGATTGAAGTTCCCTGCAATTAAAAATATTGCAAGGTATGGGGCCCTCATTATCGAGTTCAGGCTGGCCATAGATTATGAAGTATAAAATTTAGTGATTCACACTGATTCACAATTAGTCATCTCCCAAATGAAGGGATAATTTGATGCCCATGACCCCCATCTGGCATAATACTACAACATGGTAAAGCGTTCTTGGCCCGTATAAATGAACATCAAATTACCTATATTCTCCAAGAGCAAAAAAGTACTAGTAGATGCTCTCTCGAAACTTGCTACATCAATAATGGAGACTTCTTCAATAGAAAGTGTATTCATATTGAGGAGATTCACTTCTCGGGTATCCAAGATTCGTGGGTCATAAAATTGATCGACAAACTAATAGAGGCTTCTTGGATCGATCACATCTTATCCTTTTTACAAGATAGTGTACTACTTGAAGATCCAATAATTATAACACGACTTCAGATGAAGGAAATAAGCTTCACTATTATTAGTGGAGAGTTATACAAATAAGCCTTTACTAAACTATATCTCATGTGCCTCCCACCTTTAAAAGTCAATTACACTTTTCTAGAAGTTCATTCAAAAATATGTAGAGAACATCTGGGAGGAAAAATATTAGCCTACAATATCATGAGATATAGGTTTTATTTGCCCATAATTAAATATGTCGCACTTAATTTCACTCAAAAGTATGAAAAATGTCAATTGCATTCCAATCTCACCAATATGCTAGCCTGTGTAGAGCTTTCATCACTCTAGAGTATATGGACCTTTGTCTATTGGGGAATTAATATAATAAGACATTTTCTTATGGCTATTAGATCATCATGGTTGTAGACTACTTCACAAAATTGGTAGAGACAAAGCCTATAACAAGGATCACAAAAGCCAATGCCAAATAATTCTTATGGAAAAAAATATAATTTTACATTTTGAAATTCCCACAAGGATTATTATTGATGATGGGAATCAATTCATTGGAAAAATATTTACATCTTTTTGTAAAAATTTCAACTAGTGCACACAACCATAGACCATCCTCAGGAAAATAAACATATAGAGGTTATAAATCAAATGGTACTAAAAGGGTTGAAGACACGTATAGGGAAGGCTACGGGGCAATGGGTAGATGAACTCCCAAATATTCTCTGGGATTATCGTACTAACGCTAGCTAGAACTTCAATAAGGGAAACCCCATATAGCCTTTTCTTTGGTACAAAAGTAGTTATATTAATCGATATTGGAGTTCCAAGACATAGGGTTCAAACATTCAACTTTAGTATAATGATGAGGAGAAGCTCAAGAATAACTTGGATGTTCTCCTAGATGTAAGAGATATATCCTCACTCAGTGTTTCTACGTACCATCAAAGAATTTCCCATTACTATAATCAGAGGGTGAAACCTTGATGTATATCAATTGGAGACCTAGTTATGCGTAGCATTGAAGTAGTAGGAATAGGCCCCTAATGTAATAAACTCTCTTTATTCGAGGAAGGATGTTCTTTGGTGCCAGCCATATTCAAGACTGACACCATCAAGATAAAGGATACCGATGGGAAAAATGCTCTCTCAAACTTGGAACATTGGATATCTTTGCAAATATTATTAGTAGGTCATGATGATACTGCTTAGATTGTGCCCTATATTTTTTCCAAGTGGAATGACATATAGTCCCCGTATATATTTACCTCTTATATGTTGAGTGATGCATAACTCTTACATCCCTGAGTTGCAGTAGGAAAATTGTTATATTATCTTATATAATACAGTTGTTTTCTCATTATTAATATTTTCTTCTTCTTCAAAAAGATCATAATGAGAATAAAACACAAATAACAAGATCTAATCTTTAATCCTTGATTAAAGAAATAAAAAATCTTCATTGTATCTCAATCATTGGTGATTAATCTCAGGGGGATTTGATCTGAACTCATCTATACAAGTTAATGTCCAAAAGTAATGATTTGACTAACAACCTCAAATAGGTCAAACATCTTAGGAGGATTTTTATTACATTCACTCAAGCTGAGTGAATTTATTAAAATAATTTTCATCTTTTGACTTAATAAAAAAACATAAAAAAAGTTCATATATAAAAGAAAAGAGATCATCAACAACTCCTTGTTATATATATAAAAAAAGATCGCATACATCATACATGAATATAAATATCTGATATATATAATGCTTACTAAGTAAGATAAAGTAATACAACTGGTGGTAAAGAAACACATTGCATAATCATGACAACCTCATCATCACTAGAAAAAAAAATTTTAAAACTCATTTTTAATATCATCATTATCGCCTAAATCTGAAGGGGGATCATCAAAAGCCTCACTAGGTGTCAACCCTTCAACTTCAACTCCCATTTTGTGATGTACTAGGCGAACTCTTTTCAAAAAGCCTTAGATAAAGCTTTCTTCAATATACTGCTACTCCAGAGCTTTCACTTCGACTATATATATATATATATATATATATATATATTATATAAGCCTCCCAAATGTGATAGTGAATTATGCTCTTAAATGCTTAACCTTCTTGAAATATTCTTTTATGGCTTTTAGAGAGCTTGATCCAAATTAGGACTTCGATAGATCATCTTTTTTCTTAGCTATCAGACTCCAAAATCTCTTATTTTCATCTTCTAGGGATATTATCTTCTCTTTAGAGATCTACCGATCCCTCATATGCTGGTTGATCATCACTTGTGCATCCACCAAATCGATGTGGAGTCGATCCATCTATTAATTCTACAAAGAAGCAGAAGTCACCATGGTAGCTAATTTAGCTCTACATTCACTAATTGTTTTTCCACTACCTTCATCTCATTGGTCTTGTGATCATAGCTTTTATTCCCCTTGAAGATATTTAATCTTCAAAAATTTGTTGTTCCATTCATTAAAAGATTGATTTAGCTTAACTTCAAGATCCATACATCGAAGCAACTGAAATAATAAAAATGATATTTATAAGGGGCATAACCTTATAAGTGTATAAAAAGGAGAAAAAGAAAGAAGTGGATACTCATTAGGTCTTTAGCTCATCGATGTCTAGCACATTAATATTTCAAAACATCTTCTGGAATGTATAACTTGGATGGAGAGGAATTATGGCCTTTGCTAGTACTTGCTAAAATCTCATATACCTTCTTCTTCTTGAATAAGGCATGTGAATTAGTATCATTTACTAATTATTTATAGATAACCTTTGAAGTGTGAGAAGATGCTTCATGAACTTGCATGAGACCTCCCCGCTTGAGTAGATAATCTAGCTTTGAATAAGTATTTTTCTTCTACATACTTACCCAAATAGCGTACCTCATAGTGAAGAGTGTCAACATCTGGAATATTAAGCATCCTCGATATATCTTCTACTCCGACATAAAGAGTAATGTATAAATCCTTCAGGTTTTCCCACTTCTCCAACAGATTTCAGTTATTCTACACAAAGAAAAATCCACTAACCCAGCTCTTTGACGGATCTCGAGTTTGAATATCCAACCATTTAGATCTAAATGTGATACGACCCTACATATTACAAGTGAATCGACCCATCTAATAAAAGCACTCTAGAGTTAACACTGCTACATGATCTTTAAAAAAGATAATCAACCCCACTACAATCGATATAACTCTGTATGAGAGCTAGGATAAACTCACTCCATATGTCAATAAAATATCATTCAACTTTGGAGGTGGTGGAAATCAAAGCCCAGACATAAACTGAACTCATAGACAGTCAAGTATCCTAGGGGAGGAGAACATGCCCGATTAGAATTTTGAGGCACCTTCATCCCAAGATCATTAGGGAAGTGAAACTTCTTTTTAAAGATGATCAAGGAAAAATTTTGTAATCAAGGAAATTAAATCGTTAGTTTTTGCCACCTTATGGGATTTCTTCACACCGTCATTCTCAAAGAAGGATATTGATCTCCTTTAGTTAAATGATTTTTTAGGGAAGTGTGGTCACCCATTTAGATTTATGCACTAAAAAGGCACTAAATTTTAATAGGGGATGCCGCCTATCAAAAATAATGGAAAACTAATAAGGTTAAAACAAATATGAGGGAAAAGAGAAAAAACAAACTAAAAAATTAGTATTATACACAAAGAGGGGCACTCGAACTTGATAAGGGATGCCAGCTATTCAGGATAGTGGAAGGCCTCTATTTTAAGATGACTAGATTAAGATAGAAGAAGAAGAAGAAGAGGTGCATTTTCCCCCTGCACAGCAGGGGGGAAGTGTAGGGAGGCTTCTATAAAATTTTAAATTATTTGAATATTTTTGAAAATTTTCTAAATTTTTTATAATTAAAAAAGAGTAAAAAATGTAAAAAGAGAAAGCTGTATATATGTGTGTATATATATAAATAATTTTTTAAAATATTATTATTTACTAGTTAACCACAGCCAGCCCATTATGTTTGGCACGCCAAGCGGCACTATAATGAACTGGTGTGAACGTGAGAGTGTGGGCAGGCGCGTGGGCATGCGGTGGTAGTGGCCAGCCCTGTAGCCAGTCGGTTTGTATACCAAGTCATATCTTGGTCTAATTTTTTGCTCCAATAGTCCAATTCGATGTTACAGACTCAATTTTTATACTTCTAGAGCTAATCATGAACTTTGTAGTCACGACCCAGTTATTCTCAAGTTTTAACTGAGTGAAAATTTCTCATAAGTTATAACATATATATTTGGACTTCTAGGGCTTTGATGTCCGAAAAAAGGTGGGCCACTGATATATCATCAAAAATTAATTGTGATCGTGCATGAATCTCGAGGCAATTTTAATTTGAAAACTTCTAAAATTAAATTTGGGATCATTTGTCCTCCAATTTCATCAAACTTATAGTTGGACTGAACATCTCAAAAATACAAACCCAACGATTCAAAATTCGGCAGAATTGAAGACCAAATGGGGCCAAATTAAAGACCTGAAACACATTTTGAAGGTTCAAACCATAAATTGGATGACCAAATAATTTCCAAACATGACATGCTTATAGTCGAATTGAGCGGCTTGACTAGATGAATCAAATGAGTGCAAGATTATTGAATTCTGATATCATCAAAATACTCAAATTTTATATAAATAGTTCATAATCAAGGGAGTCGATATCAGCAGTCCATTCAAAATACTCCCAACATGCCCTTAATCTTCTCTCTATTTACTGGTCATGCCACTCCCAAAAAACTATTAATAGACCCCTCATTCTTTATTGAGGAGGGACCAATTAAGGAAGAGAAAGAATATAAAGAATAGAGAAAATGAAGAAAAATTAAAGTTCTCTTGCTATCAGACTTCTCCTCAACCACTGCTCGGCCACTGACTATCGCACGAATTTCATCGGACTTCCACTCGAGCACTAGCTGGCGCCAGACTTTTATCCGACCACTAGCTATCACTTAAATTCCTCACAACCACCAGATGTCACCAGACTTCTTCTTGACCACCAGCTGTCGTCGGAGTTCCGCTCGACCACCAGCTATCGTCGAAGTTTCACTCAACCACCAGATGTCATTGGACTTTTGCCTGGATACTAGCTATTACTGAATCTATGCTTGGCCATCAACCATCATTAGACTTTTTTCCGACCCTTATTTATCACTTGATTTCAACCCAATGATAGACTATTATAATCTGATCGTCCTCAACTTCAAAGACGAATCAATCATTTATAATCTATTCAAAACACTAGATGATTCATTTTAACTAGGTGTGGCCTTGTGGTTTTTCCCTTCCAGGTTTTTCACATAAAACTTTCTGGTGTTTCTATTCTCTATATTTGTGAGCTAGATACTCATGCAATGCTAAGATGAAAGATTTTCCTACTTTACAACCACAAATATTCTAGCCCGCAGCACAACACATTATATAATTATTATTTATTAAGAAATAACATTATATTATAAGAATTTGTCATGGAACCAACAAGAAGTTAGAGTTTCATTTGGGATAGCTCTCTTATTGCTTTCTAAAATATTTTTCTAGTAAAAACATTTTTTAAGTAGAAATGTATGTATTAAGAAGCTGCTTTATAATGCAGCAAAAAAAGTCATCTTAAACAAAGTATAAATTTGAAAAAAAATTATGTTATACACATTATATTTGTGAATTTTCTTGTATGTTATATCTTAAAATTTTGATGAAAAGATATTACTCTCACATTATATCCAATTGAATAAAAAATCATGATAACATTTTATATTTAAGGAGAAGTTTTAATAGTTCCTTCATTAATATTTCATCAAAAAATTATCTTGATCGAGTATGAATCTCGAAGAAAAATCAAGTTGAAAACTTTAAAAATTGAATTGGTGATCATCTGAATTCTGATTTCAGTAAACTTACAATCGACCTGAACATCTCAAAAATGCGAACCTAATAACACCAAATTTGACTTAGTTGAGCCCAAATGAGTCTAAATCAAAGACCTGAAGCTTATTTGGAAGGTTCAAACCATAGTTTCGATTACCAAATGGTTTCCAAACATGACATGCTTATAGTGGAATCGAGCGACTTGACGAGAGGAATCCATCCACTATAGGAAAATCACTCATTACCAGCGGTTTGTTCTAACAGTTACTAGTAGTTTTCTGACAATTTTGTAAAACACCGACGGCTTGTCGACGATTCAAAAAACACTGGTAAAATCGTGCTAGAAACCTTTTCCAGCTATGTTTTTCCAGTGGTTTTTTTCATCAGCAGTTTTCCAGTGGTTTATATCGCTGGTTAGGTTCCAGTGATCAAAGTGCCAATGACCACCAATTTTGTTACCGGCTGCATACCGGCCGTTCAACAGTCAAAATAATTATCATCATTATTACAACGTAGACCGTCGGTACACCGTCGGTGATTTTACCGGCGGCTTACCGGTGGTCAAAACTGAAGGAATTGCTGGCGGTGAGACCGTCGGCGTGTCGCCGGTGTATCGCTGAACACCGTCGGCATACCGCCGATATTTACTGCCAATTATAGTTTTTCGACAGCTTTAATTAGCTGTCCGGTATCGAAGTTTCCGGTGGCCAAACTGCTGGTTAGCCACTGGAAACCTGTAGTATTTGAAAAAAAAATTGACAGCCTTCCCTCTATTTTACTGATTTTCACCCTAAAATCTAAACCTGCACAAAAAATATAACAATTTTCACAAATTTGGGCAACACGCCACTATAGTCAATCACAACAATTATCGCAAATATATTCATTAAAACAAATCATAAGTGAAACTAAATAAGTTCATAACTAAGTTCATAAATTTAACCAAATAAGTTCATAACTAAGTATAATAAGTGAAACAAAATAAGTTCATAACCAAATAAGTTTATAATAAGTTCATCATAAGTTCATCGAACAAAAAAGTGTACTAATCCTCCTCTATATCCTCACTGTCTAGTGATGCATGTTGCTGCTCTTTCTCTTGCCCTTTCTTCTTTTGATTTTCATCTCTGTAGGATCGCAGCTCTGCCTGCATCTCATTTTGAACCTTTCTTATTTCTTCTATCTCTCTCATCAGCGCTGCAAGCCTCTGGCTTACACTTTCTTCAGCTCCACTAGGATCATAAAATGCTGAGGTGGATGAACTGCCCTCATAAGCATAGCCTTGCGAACGCAAGCCATATACCCTCCCCCTCTATCTTCCTCTAATAACATCTGACCATATATGATACTCAGAAATTTAGGTTGATCATGAAGATGATCCCTCACCAATGGACTAGCGACTTTCCCGAGCTCATACAAAATCATCCTGTGAGAATAAATTCATAAAATATATTGATATTAGAATGAGTTTTATTATAATAAATTTATATTTTCAAACTCTAAAAAATTATACTCACATGAGCCTTTTAGCATTTTCATTAACCCACTGATGGTCAGCTTGATGTTGGTGACTTATCGTATGCAACTCCAGCGGTGTTGGCTCCCGACTAAGAAGCTCTTTCTAAATATATAAGATATAGTTATAATAAAATAAATATATGTAAAAACTAATTTAAAGTTTTTACCAATCATCGTCTATGTTTCGTATGAGGAACAGATCCACCAGTATGAAGAGAGCTTTCTTAACCCCCATAGTAAGATGCTTTGTTATGCTTATTCTGCTTTCTTATTTTTTGTGACTCAGGGGTTGCCCAAGCTTTACTCAGATCTGCCCATACGCCCTCTCCAATCCATATTGGATGCTACCCAAACTTTCTAATGTCCATGAACATGTTCCTAAGATGGGTCGCTCCTCTCTTCTCAAAATTTATTCTGATCCTCGTGTTATGCTCATGCAACCACCTAAGTTCTTTATGTAAAAAAATATAGGTATAACAAAAAATATTAATACAAATTAAATCAAATATTTGAATTCATGCTAAATAAGTATACCTGAAATTCTCCAAACCACATATCCCTAATTTCCTTTGGGATCTTCTTCCATGATAAGTAAGGAGCATCATATTTATTCTTTATAATATCTCGAATCTTATGAGTAGGTGGCTTTGAAGGATTGAAGCTGCAGGTTAATTTTTTTTGTCAAGAACATATAATATATCGAAATATAAGAAACTTAACGACAAAAACTGAACTTACTTATCGCTGTTAGGCTCAATGTATTGATGCTTATCTGCTGTAGCTGTATGATTCCCAGCACCAACCTCTACTGGTCTACATGGTCCACCATATTCTGGCTACACCGGATATGGGTAATAATATAGGTGGGGGTAAGGAGGGCAAGGAATGGTGGATGGACCTGCAGCTTTTGATGATGGATAGAATGGAGCTATATGTGCCTGATCTGGAGAGGGAAAGTGAGGACTCATCGACGGAGGAGGGAAGTACCCAGTAAAGGGTGGTGGTATAACAGCAGATGGATCTGACTGACCTTGACCCTGCTCACTAGGGGACTGCTGCTGACTCTTAGGTGATGATGGTGATGGTATAACTAGTGGAACAACTCTCTCTCCCTCACTTTTATCATGCTGTTTAGGTCTATTAGGATTAACACTCAACTCTTTTTGAGAAAACTTTGAGGTTAATAATCTACGTGGAGGATCGTCACCTGAAGTCATCTTCATTAAAAGAAGTAATTAATAAAACATTATACAACAACAACATCAAGCCTTTATCCCACTACGTGGGGTCGGCTACATGAATCATTTTTCTCCATTGTGTCATATTAAAAGTCAAATTCTCATTTAAATCTAATAAAGAAAGGTCATTCCTAATATTTTCTAACCAAGTCTTTTTAGGTCTACCCCTACCTTTCTTAACATAAGTCAAATCTAATACCTCTACTCTCCTAACCGGGTTATCAGAAGGCCGTCGTTTTATGTGCCCAAACCATCTAAGGCGACTTTCTCTAATCTTATCTTCTATTGCAGCTACTCCAACCTTTTCACATATATGCTCATTTCGCATCCTATCTCTAAGGGTAAAGCCACTCATCCACCTGAGCATCCTCATCTCTGCCACACTTAACTTAGTATTATGCTTCTCTTTTAATGGCCAACATTCAGCACCATAAAGCATTGCAGGCCTCACTACCGTCTTATAGAATTTTCCCTTAAGTTTGAGGGGTACATTTCTATCACATAACAAGCCCGATGCATTCCTCCACTTCAACCATCCAACTTGAATTCTACTAATAATATCCTCATCTATTTCACCATCACTCTGAACAATAGATCCAAAGATGATATCATCCACATAAATTTGAACAATGAGTATTTTCTTTCTAAATTTCTTTAAGAAGAGAGTTGTATCCACGCTTCCTTTTTCAAAAGATCTTTCAAGTAGGAAAGTGCTCAATCTCTCATACCAAGCCCTAGGTGCCTGTTTCAATCCATATAATGCCTTTTTTAACCTAAAAACATGATTTGGGTATTTTGAATTTTCAAATCCAGGAGGTTGTTCTACATAAACATCTTCTTCAATAA
>NW_021319682.1:9896948-9940707 GCF_001605985.2 Dendrobium catenatum | reverse complement strand
TCGCAATAGAAGGTGTGGACATGTTTAGGAGATGAAGGAATTTCATGGCTTACTAAACTTTTTAATACTATTTTGAAGACTAAAAAGATGCCAGATGAGTGGAGAATGAGTGTGTTAATTCCTATTTTTAAGAATAAAGGTGATGCACAAGATTGTGCAAATTATAGAGGTATTAAGTTAATGTGTCATACTTTAAACTATGGGAGCGAGTTATGGAGCATAGGTTGCGGCATGATACTGATGTTTTCTCAAAATCAATTTGGATTCATGCCGGGTAGGTCGACTATGGAAGCCATACATTTATAGAGGTTTGATGGAGAAATATAGAGAAAATAAAGAGGATATACATATGATATTTATTGATTTAAAAAAGCATATGATAAAGTTCCAAGAGAAGTGCTATGGAGAGTTTTTGAAAAGAAAGGAGTCAATATGCTTATATTCAAATCATTAAAGATATGTATGCAGGAACTATTCTTGTGTTCAAATACAAGGTGGTTTGACCAAGTATTTTCCTATTTCGGTTGGGTTACATCAAGGATCAACCTTAAGCCCATATATTTTTGCTTTAGTCATGGATGTTCTCACTAGACATTTGCAAGAGGATGTACCTTGGTGTATGCTTTTTGCTGATGATATTCTTCTTGTTGATAAGACTAGAGAGGGAGTTGAAGGTAAACTTGAATTATGGAGGTCAACCTTAGAGTCTAAAGGTTTTCGCTTGAGTAGATCTAAAACGGAATATGGAGTGTAATTTTAGTAGTAATAGACCTAGTGAGGGGATTGTGACTTTGGGCGATCAAGTCATTAATAAGAGTACATGTTTTAGATATCTTGGATCTGTTGTTCAGAGTGATGGTGAAATATATGGAGATATTATCAGCAGAATTCAAGTTGGATGGTTGAAGTGGAGGAAAGCATCGGGCTTGTTATGTGATAGAAATGTACCCCTCAAACTTAGAGAAAATTCTATAAGATGGTAGTGAGGCCTGCAATGCTTTATGGTGCTGAATGTTGGCCATTAAAAGAGAAGCATATACTAAGTTAAGTGTGGCAGAGATGAGGATGCTCAGGTGGATGAGTGGCTTTACCTTAGAGATAGGATACGAAATGAGCATATATGTGAAAAGGTTGGAGTAGCTGCAATAGAAGATAAGATTAGAGAAAGTCGCCTTAGATGGTTTGGGCACATAAAACGACGGCCTTCTGATAACCCGGTTAGGAGAGTAGAGGTATTAGATTTGCTTATGTTAAGAAAGATAGGGGTAGACCTAAAAAGACTTGGTTAGAAAATATTAGGAATGACCTTTCTTTATTAGATTTAAATGAGAATTTGACTTTTAATAGGACACAATGGAGAAAAATGATTCATGTAGCCGACCCACGTAGTGGGATAAAGGCTTGATGTTGTTGTTGTATAATGTTTTATTAATTACTTCTTTTAATGAAGATGACTTCAGGTGACGATCCTCCACGTAGATTATTAACCTCAAAGTTTTCTCAAAAAGATTTGAGTGTTAATCCTAATAGACCTAACAACCATGATAAAAGTGAGGGAGAGAGAGTTGTTCCACTAGTTATACCATCACCATCATCACCTAAGAGTCAGCAGCAGCCCCTAGTGAGCAGGGTCAAGGTCAGTCAGATCCATCTGCTGTTATACCACCACCCTTTACTGGGTACTTCCTCCTCCGTCGATGAGTCCTCACTTTCCCTCTCCAGATCAGGCACATATAGCTCCATTCTATCCCATCATCAAAAGCTGCAGGTCCATCCACCATTCCTTGCCCTCCTTACCCCCACCTATATTATTACCCATATCCGGTGTAGCCATATATGGGTGGACCATGTAGACCAGTAGAGGTTGGTGCTGGGGATCATACAGCTACAGCAGATAAGCATCAATACTTGAGCCTAACAGCGATAAGTAAGTTCAGTTTTTGTCGTTAAGTTTCTTATATTTCGATATATTATATGTTCTTGACAAAAAAAATTAACCTGCAGCTTCAATCCTTCAAAGCCACCTACTCATAAGATTCGAGATATTATTAAAGAAATAAATATGATGCTCCTTACTTATCATGGAAGAAGATCCAAAGGAAATTAGGGATATGTGGTTTGGAGAATTTCAGGTATATTTATTTAGCATGAATTCAAATATTTGATTTAATTTGTATTAATATTTTTTGTTATACCTATATTTTTTTACATAAAGAACTTAGGTGGTTGCATGAGCATAACACGAGGATCAGAAATAAATTTGAGAAGAGAGGAGCGCCCATCTTAGGAACAATGTTCATGGACATTAGAAAGTTTGGGTAGCATCCAATATGGATTGGAGAGGGCGTATGGGCAGATCTGAGTAAAGCTTGGGCAACCCCTGAGTCACAAAAATAAAGAAAGCAGAATAAGCATAAACAAAACATCTTACTATGGGGTTAAGAAAGCTCTCTTCATACTGGTGGATCTGTTCCTCATACGAAACATAGACGATGATTGGTAAAAACTTTAAATTAGTTTTTACATATATTTATTTTATTATAACTATATCTTATAATATTTAGAAAGAGCTTCTTAGTCGGGGACAACACCGCTGGAGTTGCATACGATAAGTCACCAACATCAAGCTGACCATCAGTGGGTTAATGAAAATGCTAAAAGGCTCATGTGAGTATAATTTTTTAGAGTTTGAAAATATAAATTTATTATAATAAAACTCATTCTAATATCAATATATTTTTTATGATTTATTCTACAGGATGATTTTGTATGAGCTCGGGAAAGTCGCTAGTCCATTGGTGAGGGATCATCTTCATGATCACCTAAATTTCTGAGTATCATATATGGTCAGATGTTATTAGTGGAAGATAGAGGGGGAGGGTATATGGCTTGCGTTCGCAAGGATATGCTTATGAGGGCAGTTCATCCACCTCAGCATTTTATGATCCTAGTGGAGCTGAAGAAAGTGTAAGCCAGAGGCTTGCAGCGCTGATGAGAGAGATAGAAGAAATAAGAAAGGTTCAAAATGAGATGCAGGCAGAGCTGCGATCCTACAGAGATGAAAATCAAAAGAAGAAAGGGCAAGAAGAGAAAGGCAGCAACATGCATCACTAGACAGTGAGGATATAGAGGAGGATTAGTACACTTTTTGTTCGATGAACTTATGATGAACTTATTATAAACTTATTTGGTTATGAACTTATTTTGTTTCACTTATTATACTTAGTTATGAACTTATTTGGTTAAATTTATGAACTTAGTTATGAACTTATTTAGTTTCACTTATGATTTGTTTTAATGAATATATTTGCGATAATTGTTGTGATTGACTATAGTTGGCGTGTTGCCCAAATTTGTGAAAATTGTTATATTTTTTGTGCAGGTTTAGATTTTAGGTGAAAATCAGTAAAATGAGGGAAGGCTGTCAATTTTTTTTTTCAATACTACAGGTTTCCAGTGGCTAACCAGCAGTTTGGCCACCGGAAACTTCGATACCGGACAGCTAATTAAAGCTGTCGAAAAACTATAATTGGCAGTAAATATCGGCGGTATGCGACGGTGTTCAGCGATACACCGGCGACACGCCGACGGTCTCACCGCCAGCAATTCCTTCCAGTTTTGACCACCGGTAAGCCGCCGGTAAATCACCGACGGTGTACGACGGTCTACGTTGTAATAACGATGATAATTATTTTGACTGTTGAACGGCGGTATGCAGCCGGTAACAAAATTGGTGGTCATTGGCACTTTGATCATGGAACCTAACCAGCGATATAAACCACTGGAAACTGCTGATGTAAAAAAACCACTGGAAAAACATAGCTGGAAAAGGTTTTCTAGCACGATTTTTACCAGTGTTTTTTGAATCGTCGACAAGCCGTCGTGTTTGTACAAATTGTCAGATAAACTACTAGTAACTGTTAGAACAAACCGCTGGTAATGAGTGATTTTCTATAGTGGATGGATTCCTCTCGTCAAGTCGCTCGATCCCACTATAAGCATGTTCATGTTTGGAAACCATTTGTAATCGAAACTATGGTTTGAACCTTCCAAATAAGTTCAGGTCTTTGATTTAGACTCATTTGGGCTCAACTAAGTCAAATTTGGTGTTATTAGGTTCGCATTTTTGAGATGTTCAGGTCGATTGTAAGTTTACTGAAATCAGAATTCAGATGATCACCAATTCAATTTTTTAAAGTTTTCAACTTGATTTTTTCTTCGAGATTCATACTCGATCAAGATAATTTTTTTGATGAAATATTAATGAAGGAACTATTAAACTTCTTCTTAAATATAAAATGTTATCATGAATTTTTTATTCAATTGGATATAATGTGAGAGTAATATCTTTTCATCAAAATTTTAAGATATTAACATACAAGAAAATTCACAAAATATAATGTGTATAACATAATTTTTTTTCAAATTTATACTTTGTTTAAGAGACTTTTTTTGCTGCATTATAAAGCAGCTTCTTAATACATACATTTCTACTTTAAAAAATGTTTTTTACTAGAAAAATATTTTAGAAAGCAATAGAGGAGCTATCCAAATGAAACTCTAACTTCTTGTTGGTTCCACGACAAATTCTTATATATAATGTTATTTCTTAATAATAATAATTTATAATGTGTTGTGCTGCGGGCTAGAATATTTGTGGTTGTAAAAGTAGGAAAATCTTTCATCTTAGCATTGCTGAGTATCTAGCTCACAAATATAGAGAATAGAAACACCAGAAAGTTTTATGTGAAAAACCTGGAAGGGAAAAACCACAAGGCCACACCTAGTTAAATGAATCTCTAGTGTTTTGAATAGATTATAAATGATTGATTCGTCTTTGAAGTTGAGGACGATCAGATTATAATAGTCTATCATTGGGTTGAAATCAAGTGATAAATAAGGGTCGGAAAAAAGTCTAATGATGGTTGATGGCCAAGCATAGATCAGTAATAGCTAGTTATCCAGGCAAAAGTCCAATGACATCTGGTGGTTGAGTGAAACTTCGACGATAGCTGGTGGTCGAGCGGAACTCCGACGACAGCTGGTGGTTCAAGAAGAAGTCTGGTGACATCTGGTGGTTGGAGGAAATTTAAGTGATAGCTAGTGGTCGGATAAAGTCTGGTGCCAGCTAGTTGCTCGAGTGGAAGTCCGATGAAATTCGTGCGATAGTCAGTGGCCGGCAGTGGTTGAGGAGAAGGTCTGATAGAAGAGAACTTTAATTTTTCTTCATTTTCTCTATTCTTTATATTCTTTCTCTTCCTTAATTGGTCCCTCCCTCAATAAAGAATGAGGGGTCTATTAATAGTTTTTGGGGGAGTGGCATGACCAGTAAAATAGAGAGAAGATTAAGGGCATGTTGGGAGTATTGTTGAATGGACTGCTGATTATCGACTCCCTTGATTATGAACTATTTATATAAAATTTGAGTATTTGATGATATTCAGAATTCAATAATCTTGCACTCATTTGATTCATCTATCAAGCCGCTCAATTCGACTATAAGCATGTCATGTTTGGAAATTATTTGGTCATCCAATTTATGGTTTGAAACCTTCAAAAATGTGTTTCAGGTCTTTAATTTGGCCCCATTTGGTCTTCAATATCTGCGGAATTTTGAATCGTGGGTTTGTATTTTGAGATGTTCAGTCCAACTATAAGTTTGATGAAATTGGAGGAACAAATGATCCCAAATTTAATTTTAAGAAGTTTTCAAATTAAAATTGCCTCGAGATTCATGCACGATCACAAGTAATTTTTGATTATATATCAGTGGCCCACCTTTTTTCGGACATCAAAGCCCTAGAAGTCCAAATATATATGTTATAACTTATGAGAAATTTTCACTCAGTTAAAACTTGAGAATAACTGGGTCGTGACTACAAAGTTCATGATTAGATCTAAAGTAATAAAAATTGAGTCTGTAACATGGAATTGGACTAATTGGAGCAAAAAATTAGACCAAGATATGACTTGGTATACAAATCCGACTGGCTACAGGGCTGGCCACTACCACCCGCATGCCCACGCGCCTGCCCACACTCTCACGTATCACACCAGTTCAATTATAGTGCCGTTGGCGTGCCAAACATAATGGGCTGGCTGTGGTTAACTAGTAAATAATAATATTTTAAAAAATTATTTATATATATACACACATATATACAGCTTTCTCTTTTTCATTTTTTACTCTTTTTAATTATAAAAATTTAGAAATTTTTCAAAAATATTCAAATAATTTTAAAATTTATAGAAGCCTCCCTAACACTTCCCCTGCTGTGCAGGGGGAAAATGCACCTCTTTTCTTCTTCTTCTTCTATCTAATCTAGTCATCTTAAAATAGAGGCCTTCCACTATCCTGAATAGCTGGCATCCCTTATCAAGTTCGAGTGCCCCTCTTTGTGTATAATACTAATTTTTTAGTTTGTTTTTCTCTTTCCCTCATATTTGTTTTTAACCTTATTAGTTTTCTCATTATTTTTTGATAGGCGATCCCCTATTAAAATTTAGTGGCCTTTTTAGTGCATAAATCTTAAATGGGTGACCACACTTCCCTAAAAAATCATTTAACTAAAGGAGATCAATATCCTTCTTTTGAGAATGACGGTGTGAAGAAATCCCATAGGTGGCAAATAACTAACGATTTAATTTCCTTGATACAAAATTTTTCCTTGATCATCTTTAAAAGAAGTTTTCACTTCTCCTAATGATCTTGGGATGAAGGTGCCTCAATAATTCTATCGGGCATGTTCTCCTCCCCTAGGATACTTGACTGTTCTATGAGTTCAGTTTTATGTCTGGGCTTTGATTTCCACACCTCCAAAGTTGAATTGATATTTTATTGACATATGAGTGAGTTTATCTAGCTTCTCATACAGAGTTAATATCGATTTGTAGTGGGTTGATTATCTTTTTTAAAAGATCATTAGCATTGTTAACTCCAGAGTGCTTTTATAGATGGGTCGATTCCACTTGTAATATGTAGGTCGTATCACATTTTAGATCTTAAAATGGTTGGATATTCAAACTGCGAGATCCGTCAAAGAGCTGGGTTAGTGGATTTTTTTTTCTTTGTGTAGAATAACTGAAATCTGTTTGAGAAGTGGGAAAACTGAAGGATTTATACATTACTCTTTATGTCGGAGTAGAAGATATATCGAGGATGCTTAATTTTCCAGATGTTGACACTCTTCACTATGAGGTACGCGCTATTTGGGTAAGTATGTAGAAGAAAATACTTATTCAAAGCTAGATTATCTACTCAAGCGGGGAGGTCTCATGCAAGTTCATGGAAAGCATCTTCTCACACTCAAAGTATATCTATAATAATTAGTAAAATGATACTAATTCACATGCCTTATTCAAGAAGAAGAAGGTATATGAGATTTTTGCAAGTACTAGCAAAGGCCATAATTCCTCTCCATGCCAAGTTATACATTCCAGAAGATGTTTTGAAATATTAATGTGCTAGACATCGATGAGCTAAAGACTAATGAGTATCCACTTCTTTCTTTTTTCTCCTTTTTATATACTTATAAGTTATGCCCCTTATAAATATCATTTTTATTATTTCAGTTGCTTTCGATTATGATCTTGAAGTTAAGCTAAATCAATCTTTTAATGAATGGAACTAACAAATTTTTGAAGATTAAATATCTTCAAGGGGAATAAAATATCATCATGTCCAACAGCTTTTCCACCCTTCATTTTCTTTAAAGCCTCTCTAACTTCAGTTTTACTAATACGCCGATAAAAATAGAAATCTTTATTTTCATTTAGGGTGTTAAGATCACTATAGTCAATATTATTTTCACAATCTTCATTAAAAAGTTTAGCAAAATATCTCATCCACCTTTGTTGAATATCATCTTCTAAGAAAAGTATTTTTTGATCTAATAAAATATTATAATATATAAAAAATAAATAATACATAATACACATTAATGAATTATAAAAATAAAGAATTATAGAATAGAAAATAATAATTAATATTTTTATTACTCAGAATTCAAAAAGTATAATTAATTCTATAAGTACAAAAACTATTCAAAAATATTACAAAAACTATAATTCTATAATTCTAAATTATAAAAATGACAATTCTAAATTACAAAAACTATTCAGAATCAGAAATATTTTTATTGCTCTCTAGGGTATCTTCACTTTCATCCTCATTTTCACTTGATGAGCTAGTTGAACTATTCACATCTTCTAACTGCATTTCAATATTAGGGGTCATAGTTGGCATCTCTTCAATTTCAACAGGCCTACGACTTGACATCTCATCCTCTTGATGTGTAGTTGCTATAATATATTGTTGATCAATTATTCATCATGCTTTTATTTTTATGACACCTAGCCAATCTTATTTATCCCTACGACCACTGGAATATTTATTGAAATAAACTTGACTTGTTAACATAAATGAATTAAACTTCATGTATCTTATACTATATTTTATATCTACTAAACCAGATGCAGGATGAACTCTTGTGCCTCTATTCTGTATTGGATTATACCATTGATAGTTAAATAAGCATACAAAGTTCTTATCTTCGCTTAGGTACTTCAGCTCAAGAACCTCATTCAGAATATTGTAATAAATATACTCATCTTCTTCATGAGTATTTTTTCTAACACATTCTCCATTATTTTTAATTTTTCTTCCTTCACTCTATAATTTGATATGAAATCTGAACTCATTCACTATATATATTGATCAGGTCTTTACTTTTCGCATTGGACCCCCATGTTAGTGCTTGCAAACCTTGATCAAAATAATTTTTATCAGAGTTATATTCCTAAAAATATTTTTAAATATTAGTATTTTTAGTATTAAATAAGATGTAATTTAAATAAAAATTTTAAATTTATGATCTCACATAAGATCTAAATCAAGCTGGGAATTCATTTATAACAACTTGCTCAATATCCCTAGAATCTATTAGAGACAAATTACTTAGGAAATACATAGTGATAAATCATCCAAATAATACTTTAGTATTTTAAATAAATATTACTCATTATGCACATTATGGAAGAACTTACTCTAAGATTGGTTCAACTTCTTCACAGTTCAGTAGCACATATAAATCCACTGTTTTGATTTCTAAATCGTTAAGAAATCTTTCAACACATTTGTCATTAGGCTTTCCATGACTTCTAAATACTGATAATGCAGCCTGTGATTATTCTTTTACATCGAAGTTCATGTTATGACCAATCTTTATTCTTATACTGCTTATATGGGGCTTAAAGTAGGAGCAAAAGTGAGTGGTTTCTTGAGACAAATATGCTTCACATATCGATCCTTCTGGTCGTGCTTTATTTTTATCATATTTCTTCAACTTATTCAAATATATATTAAATAATTATAATTATATATCAAGTTAATAAATATATGTTCTCAACTTATTCAAAAATATTGGAGACTTAATAAAAATATGTTTTACCTTTCAAAAAGATACATCCAATGATATTGTACAGGCCCACCAACTCTAGCTTCATAAGGTAGATGGATTGAAAGATGTTTCATAGAATCAAAAAATTCTAGAGAAATTTTTTTTTTTTCTAACTTATAGAGTATGATTGATATGTTCTCCTCGCTCCTTCGTAAAGCATCTTCGCTTAATTTAGATGAACATAGGTTTTTGAAAAAAAATATTAAGCTCAATCAACAAATTTGATAAATAATCTGGTAACATACATATTATGATTGGAAGAAGAACCTCCATAATTATGTGATAATCATGACTTTTTAGTCCAAATAACCTCACATATTTTAAGTCAACACATCGGCTTATGTTTGATCCATAGCCATCAGGTATTTTTAAATCTTTAAACCACTGACATATTTATATTTTTTACTCTGATGTGAAAGAGTAAGGTGCTTTGAGCTTCATTATTTTACCGTCAGTTATTGTTACTAACTCTAATTTTTTTCGCCAGCAGTACTCTTTATTATCCATCCTTACTTTGATATTATCTTTACTCTTACCTTTAATATCCATAATTATATTAAAAGTATTATCCAGGAAGTTCTTCTCAATTAGCTAATTTTTCTACTATGCTCCAACAAGACAGCATACCATAAGCTGAAAAATTGCCAATGGTCCACAGCAATGCAGCTCGAAGGAGAAATTTTTTTTATTGATATGTCATATGTGAGAACACCTTCTTCCCATAATAACTTGAGATCATCAATTAATGGTTACAAAAAAATATCAATTTTTACTTTTGGATTATGAGGTCCAAATATTATAAGTGTTAAGAATATGTATGGAGTAGTCATACACATCTTTGGTGGAAGATTGTATGGTGTTAGTATAAAATGCCAATAAGAGTACGGTGTAGCTGCTTGACTATATGGGATAAAATCATCGATACATAATCTCAATCTTATGTTATGGGGTTCAACAGCAAATGAAGCATGCACTGGATCAAAATGTTTTCAAGCTTCAGCATCTGATGGATGCGAAAGAATGTCACTTTTTGCTAATTTCTCCTTATGCCATCTCATATAGCTTGTTGAACTCATTGATGCATAGAGTCGCTGAAGTATTGAAATAATCGATAAATAAAATAAATGGAAATATGGAATATCTTTCTTTTGGCAATGTTATTTTCTCGAGTTTAGCTTAAACCAAAGAGCATTACAGGTGTAATAATAAATTTTTGTTGCATCATCCTTATATTATAACATACATTAATTGATACAATAATCAATTTTTATAGCAGTGAGACACAACTTTGATATTAACTTCTTCGTTCGGTACAAATTTGAGAGAATTAAATTATCTGTTAGATTAGTTTCCTTGAGAAGACCAATGAAGTTATTGAAATAATCATGAGGAATATTATACTCAGCTTTAATACTTAGTATCCTTATTGTAATCGACAATTATGAATGAGTATTGCAACCGTCCTAAATTAGTGTTTGAGCTGCATGCAGTAACTTAAAGATTTTTTTAGTTTCTATATTTGGTGGCTCTTTCACACTAGCCCTTAAATCAGGATCTACTACATCAAAAATAAGTTCTTCATGCGGTCTACTTATTTGATCTTTATCAAATGTTTTATAAGTTGTGGATGGACCGACATGAGTATCTTTGTGTGGCTCGTACTCACCATGTGATGTCCAAATCCAGTAGTGTGGAAGAAATCTTTTACGATATAAATCAAGCTTCACATCATCGGGCTTAAGGAATGCTTGATTTTTATGCTTCGAACATGGACATCTAAATATTTTATTGAACTTAAAGGAAGGCACTTGAGATGTAACTTGAATGAAAGTCTCAACTCTCTATATAAATTTATCTGTTAATCCTCTTCGACCCGATAATAATTTGTTATATATCCAATATCTCTCTTCTTGGATAGTCATTTGGACGTTGAAGCAAACATCCCCCTATATAGTTATGAAAACAATTATTAGAAGATATGCACCCTGAATAAGTGTACGTGCTATACTTTCTAATAAGTGTACTTTACTTTAATTGGAATGCATTGTAGGTCTCACAACCATCTCATATGATATTTATTGATTTAGAGAAAGCATATGATAAAGTTCCAAGAGAAGTGCTAGTTCTTGAAAAAAAGGAGTAAATAATGCTTATATTCAAATCATTAAAGATATGTATGCAGGAGCTATTACTTGTAATCAAACACAAGGTGGTTTGACTAAGTATTTTCTTATTTCGTTTGGATTACATCAAGGATCATTCTTAAGTCATGGATGCTCTCATTCAAACATGATGAAGATGTTTAGGTCTACCTCTATCTTTCTTAACATAAGTCAAATCTAATACCTCAACTTTCCTTACCGGGTCATTAGAAGGCCTCCATTTAATGTGACCAAACCATCTAAAGTGACTCTCTCTAATCTTATCTTCCACTGGAGCTACTCCAACCTTATCACGTATATGCTCATTTCAATTTGTATCCTATCTATAAGGGTCAAGCCACTCATCCACCCAAGCAAAAATAACTTCAAAATTTTATGGTGTCGAATGTTGGCCATTAAAAGAGAAGCATAATACTAAGTTAAGTGTTACAAAGATGAGGATGCTTAGGTCTACCTCTACCTTTCTTAAAATAAGTCAAATCTAATACTTCAACTTTCCTTACCGGGTCATCAGAAGGCCTCCGTTTAATATGACCAAACCATCTAAAGCGACTCTCTCTAATCTTATCTTCCACTAGAGCTACTGCAACCTTATTATGTATATGCTCATTTTGTATCCTATCTCTAAGGTTCAAGCCACTCATCCACCTAAGCAAAAACAACTTTATAATTTTATGGTGCCGAATGTTTGACATTGAAAGAGAAGCATAATATTAAGTTAAGTGTTGTAGAGATGAAGATGCTTAGGTCTACCTCCACCTTTCTTAATATAAGTCAAATATAATACCTCAACTTTCATTACCGAGTCATTAGAAGTCCTCCATTTAATGTGACCAAACCATCTAAAGTGACTCTCTTTAATCTTATCTTCCATTGGAGCTACTCCAACCTTATCACGTATATGTTAATTTCGTATCTTATCTCTAAGGGTCAAGCCCCTCATCCAACCAAGCAAAAACAACTTCAAAATTTAAAAATAAAAAATAAAAAAATAACTTTAATGTAACCCAATTCCTCTTGACATTGTCCAAAATAAAAAACAACTTCAAAAAAAAAAAAAAAAAAAAACAAAAAAAAAAAAAAAAAAAAAAACTAAAAATGCAAACCTCGGAGGCCGGTTTCGCGCACTAGCGGGGAGAGATTTCCGGCCTTATAGTGGGGGCGAGATCTTCATTTGGAGGACCTTTTTGGCAGCCAGAGGGACCTCGTCGGTGGCGGAGGGCACGTCTCGATCGTGAGAGGGCGGAGGAGACGGGGTCGAGCGTCGCGCAGGAGAGAGAGGAGCAAGGGATGAAATGAAATGGAAGGCTCGGGACAGCTTATTCTAGGGCATTTTCTAATAGCTTTCATCCGGTTTGGACCACCAAAAATAATTTACTTAACAGCGGCGGTTCATGCTGCCGGTAACGCACCAGTAAGATTTAATGCCGGTAGGTTAACCAGCAATTTTTGGACCACCGCTATTGCCGGTGGCTTTAATTTATGTAACCGCCGGTCAGACCATCGATAAAAATTGGCTTTCAAACCGTCGGTTAAGCCACTGTTATAACTGGTGGTTGGAGAATCGCCAGTCCAGATCGTTGGTAATTGATGAATTTCCTATAGTGATCGAGCCTAAGATTGTCAAATTCTAATATCATTAAGACATTAAAATACCCTATAAATAGTCCATGATCAATAGATTCAACATTAGTCGTCCATTCAAACCACTCCCAATTTATCCTTGATTTTCCTTCTATTTACTAGCTATGCCACTCTTAGAAAACTATAAATAGACCCCTCATTCTTCATTGAGAGAATGAGAAAGAAGTGACCCAAGTAATAAGAGAATGAAGAGAAGGAATAGTTCTCTTGCCATCAGACTCCTTGACCATCTCCCATCCACCAACACATGCCAGAATTTTTCCCATCGCCGAATTTCTACCCAACGCTTAACTTCTCCCCGTCACCAGACTTTTGTCAGACTTCTACCCGACGTCGAACTTCCGCCAGTCGTCCGACTTCTTCCTGTCGCCAGAATTTTATTGGACTTTTACCCGACGTCGAACTTCTGCCCATCAGTAGACTTTTTTGTCATACTTCTATCTGAAGACGAACTTCTAGCTATTGTCGGACATATGCCCGTCTCTAGACTTTCATCGGATTTTTACCTGATGTCAGAGTTCCGCACGTCGTCGAACTTATGCGTGTCGCTAGAGTTTTGTCAGATTTTTACTCGGCGTAAGAGTTCTGCCCATCACTAGACTTATGCCTGTCACCAAATTTTCATCGAATTTCTACTAAATGCCAAACTTCCACCCATTACCAGACTTTTGCTTGCCACTAGAATTTTTTCAGACTTCTACCCGATGCTAAACTTTCGTCGTCACCGGACTTCTACCCATCGCCGGACTTATACCCAACGTCGAACTTCCGCCCGTCACCAGACTTGTTCTCGTCGTCAGACTTCTACCCAACGCTGAACTTTCACTTATCACCAGACTTCTCCCCGTTGCCAGACTTCTACCTAACGCCGAACTTCTGTCTGTTGCCTAACTTCTATTCGTCATTGGACTTTCATCGGACTTCTACCGGACACCAAACTTTCACCTGTCGCTAGAATTTTGTCGGGCTTCTAATCGATGCTAGACTTCTGCCCATCACTGAATTTCTACCTAACGATGGACTTTTGCCTAACTACGATCCTTCCAACCTCCATCGTTAGACAACAGTCTTTATATATCAATCGCCCTCCAAATACGGTCCTTCCAACATTCATCGCCAATTAATAATCATTCCAACCTTTGTCGCCAGACAATGTTTTTTCCGACCTCCGTCGCCCACCGACGATAGTCCTTCCGACCAAACAAACATGTTAATAGTGATGATTCATATTTCCTCCATGTAACACACTCTATATGATGTATTATACATCAAGCCAATACATTCCCTTCAATGAAGAGACTTATTTGTGATTAACTACAAATACTAGTGAATTCATTCAAATTGAGCTAGACCCTGTGGTTTTTCCATTTTTTAGGGTTTTCTACATAAAAAATCTTAGTGTCTTTTATGAATGATACAACCTTTACTTTTATCTTTATGTGTGATGGATATTCGTACAAAACTAAGACATTAAATTTTATACTTCTCTACTGCCGCGAACTCTTGGATGCAACAATCATTTTTTAATTTTAGTATATAAATTTAATATAAATAATATTCAATTTCAAGATCTTAATACCATTTTACAATTTTACCAACTAAATTATCAAACTCACAATAGCATAAAAATTCCAAAAAAAAATAAAAAACACAAATTCAAATTTGATTATCATTAATTATCAAATCAATAAAAAATTATTATTTTTAATTTATATTTCCTTATTTTCTATTAAAAAGGGATTTTTGCAATTATATGATAATAATAATTTTTTTAAAAAAGCTTCACTTTCACACTCGCCACCGAGTCGGGTCGCTGCCGAGTCGTCGTCATCGCTGATTCAGCCCCGCCTAGTTTCCGTGTCCTTCAAGAACTTTGAGGGCTATAAATAAAGGGATCTAAAGTCGAGTCCCGAGTTTTGAAGCCATCGTCGAGCTTGTCGATTACCAAATTTGCTACCCTGGTCTCATTCATCTCGTTAAAGAGCACAGATTTCGATCTCTGAGAGCGAAAGAAAGAGAGGGTGTTAGTGTTTGTGTGAGATGGATTTCGAGCTAAGGGCTGCCCGGGATAAGTTGGAGAGAGAGCAAAGAGAGAGGAAAGAGAGGGCCAAGGCAAGGGCGGAGAGAGAGAGGAAGGCTAAAGAAGAGGCCGCTAGCCGCCGGGAGGCCGTTGAGGCCGCCCACCGTGCAAGAAGGATCGAAGTTGAGAATGCTCGTCTCAAGGTTCGCAACTTCCTCCTCTCCTTTCTATATTTAGTTCGAAACTTCTTTCTCTTCAAACTGTTGTGTTTGGGCGTGGTTTATAATTATTTGCTGTGATCTGTGGCTGTTTTTCGTTTCCCGGCTTTACATGTCTGTACGTGTGTCAAGCGGCAGTAGCTTTCTTAGGGTTCCGTGAGATGATTTTTTTGAGTGGTTTGATTTAATTGGGTGAGTTATCTGGATCAGTAGATATTTTCCAGTCCCGATAACTTTTCGTATCGGCTGTTGAAGTTTCTCTGGTCTTTTGATGCCTTATTCTGATATCGGTCTTGGGAGTTGATTTATAAACTACTTAAACAGAACGGCTTCCTCCCTGGCTATTATAGGGATCAATTCTTAAATGCCCAGAATTTAGATTGCTTTGTCATGATTGCCCAGAATTTAGATTCCTGATTAAATGGAAAGGCTTCCTCCCAGGTTATTATAGGGATCAATTCTTACCAAGCAATCAGCGTTCGCAATAGAAACATGTCTTTACACAACAAGATTTAATGCGAGAGGGACTAAAATTCATCCACCAAGCAATCATGATTGCTTGGTGGATGAATTTGATTGCTTGGTGGATGAATTTTAGTCCTTCTCAAATTAAATCTTTTTGTGTAATGAAATGTTTCTATTGCAAATGCTGTTTTCATACACTATGTTTTCTAGCATTTCTATTTGATTTTGATTACTTACAAGAAATATTGTAAATCCCCCTAATGTTAATCTTGACTCCAGTGTTTCAATGATCTTGACTGTTTGGAAAAAAAACCCTCTTTTTTGAACCTCGACGCACTTGAAATTTCTAAGTTATTGTGGGTTTCCTGGCAAGATGTTTGGTAACTGGGTTGGGTTTTAATGTATTTTTCTTTAGTAATAACAAAGATGTTTTTTCCATCTTTAGAAGTATCCAAGCGACCTTCTCTCTACCATAATTATTCGGCTGACCTCTTTCTATTTATCTATTTGGCACAGGAAGAACAACAATTGGCGGAAGCCCTAGTTATCGGTAATGGAATTGTGTTTTCACGAACACTTGAAGCTCTTCAGTATATTGGTTATGGAGATAAGATAAAGTTACCGCCATCATGTTTTACTGAGTTATCTGATAAAGGAGCTTTGGATAAGGGACCCATGTATTTTAAACTTTCAAGAATTGATAGGCAGGCTTCTGTAGAACCTAATCTTTCTAAGGAACAAGAGCCTGGAACAACACATTCTGGTGTTTTGGAATTCACTGCAATGGAAGGATCTGTGGAGCTACCTCCACATGTTTGGAAAAATTTATTCTCTGATGAAATTCCGGAGGTGCCTATAATTGAAGTGTGCTACGTAAGCTTGCCTAAAGGATCTTATGCTAAACTAAAACCAGAAAGTATGGGTTTTTCTGATATTCCAAATCATAAGGCTGTGCTTGAAACTACTCTTCGGAAGCATGCGACACTTTCTCAGGGAGAGGTTATTATTGTTAATCAAGGGGAATTGAACTATAAGCTAAGAGTTCTTGAGCTAAAACCTGCATCAAGTGTTTCTGTCCTAGAAACGGATATTGAAGTTGACATTGAGGGACCTGATTCTATGTTGGATGAGGTTGAGCATCAACCTGTGCTTCTGCCACTTGCATTTGGAAAGGCTGAATCTGGAAGAGTCAAGGAAGGAAAGTTTACTTATTATAAATTCTCCTTAGATGAAAATATCCACGAGAAAGTTGCATCTGGATGCATGAATATTGAGGTCAAACTCGAAGTTGATGCATCTGATGGGGATATTGATATATATGTTTCTCGCCATCCTTTGGTATTTCCTACCCAACACCGTCATGAGTGGTCATCTAATGAAATGGGTTCAAAGACTTTGATACTAAGTTCAAAGGATGCACACATGGTGGCAGATACTTATAGCATTGGTGTCTTTGGCTTCAAGGGATGGGCAAGATATAAGATATCTGTGTCTCTTAAAGAAAACAACATCCCAAGAGTGAGCCGGACTGCCAGTGCTTCGTCTCAAGTAGATGTTGACTCAGTAAAATGTAGAAATTGCAGGCACCACATTTCTAGTCGCACCATTTTACTTCATGAGGCATACTGCATCAGGCACAATGTTATTTGTCAGCATGATGGCTGTGGTGTTGTTCTGAGGAAAGAAGAGGCTGCAGACCATGTGCATTGTGTAAAATGTAGAAAAGCTTTCCAAATTGGGGAGATGGAAAAGCATATGAAGGTATTTCATGCGCCAACCGACTGCGCATGTGGGGTGATTCTAGAGAAGGAAGAAATGGTAAGAAACTATAATACTTTCTTGTTTCTCTGTTCAAACCTTGCTGCACTGTTAGTGACTGAGAGGCCATAGGAATGTGCATGCACTTAGCTTTTTGGAATAAGAATTTCTTTCGAATGCCATTTTATATCTTGAGTAATACCAGTAGGACTGTGCAATCACTAAGTTCCCATACCTTAATTTTCATGATAAGCTTTTTGCAATAAGAATGAGATTTTCAAGCCATATATTAAGTTTACTTGTATTTTTTAAATTAATAAATTGATGTAAGCATTTTATTTTATTTTTACTGATGTCTTCTTAAATTATCATGTGAAATGACAAAATTATTTCAATACTAAATTACATAAAAATAAATAATATTAAGGCTTACATGCATTATGGATATATAAAATAATAGAGGATTTAGAACATATCACTAAAAACTCACTCATTTATATATTTAACATCGAAACTTCATTATTTACAAAATATAACACCTAAACACTTAAACTTTCATTAATGAACAAATCCCTCGAGGCCCCAATGATGAAGGAAGGGCAACAAGATCTCGTCCGTTTGGGAACCACCGCAAGGAACAAGGAAGTTGCAACTGAATCTTGCTCGGATGCTTTTGGGTGTGGAAGGCACGACTCTGTGGCACTCGCTAAGTGTTAAAGGACACTCAAAAGAAAATATATAATAAGATAACTGCCTGCCAACTTGCAACAAAGTCCTCCCTCTGCCTCTACTCATGCCTTGCCTTTTTTTATACTTCTTCCAGTTTTTTTCTAGCATTTGTGTACACTCAAGGGAAGATATAAATTAAGCAATGTGGGCATTGATATTGACCAGATCAAGGTTCTTCAGTTCTTTTCAAAGTTTGGAGAGATACAGGAAGGGCTTTTATGACTAGAAAAATCATTAGAAAAACTTTAAGGGATTTGAACAAGAAAGTTGTGATAGGACGAGGAAGCTGTGTCAAGATGAGGAAGTGAAGATGGAACCAATGGCTGTGATGAAATGGTAAAGGAGATGATAAGGAGTTTGTTATTTTTGATGTTATTTAAAATTTTGGGTGTTGTGTGAGCAAATAATGAAATATATTTGTTAAATAAGTAACATGGTGATTTTTAGTGCTAGATATAAAAATCCCCCCAAAAGGATTTTTATATTGGCATTATTTTATGAAAAAATTTCAAATAGTATATTTGAATATATATGTATGTAAAATCCCACTTGAAGTGTAGCTTCAACTATCATTAACTAAAACTATTGGATACATATTAAATATCATTAACTAACATTTGGTGGACTTCTCATTTCATATTAATTTAATCATTTGACAAGCATATGAACAAAATAAAGATTATCATTCAACTGAGAAAAGTACTTAAGTCTAGCATCACTTATGTATTTCATTAATTAAACTATTAAATGCACATGTACTATCATTTACTAATTATATTATTTCAACTCATTTGACAGATTTCACAAAATGTAATCGCAATTATTTTCTCATGCAATCAAATCTATATGTTGAGAAAACTTTGATTTATGTTATATGTTCAAATGATCTTAGAAATTTTGGCAATTGATGAGAATATAAAAATTTTTCTTATTCATTCAGAGTATTTGAAAAATGGAGTAGAGAATACAATTTTTTTTAATTAATACCAAGTATTTGCAAGAAGACAACATAAAATAACGAAATCAAAATAGGGTGGAGCCATAAATTTTTATTAGTGGGGGCACAAATTGATGATCTTCAAAATACTCTTAATTTTTTTTTGATGATTTCTTTTGATTTTCTATTTAATAGTTCATAGTAAAATAATATTTTAATCTTCTAAGAATATCAATATTTATTTTTAATAAATAATTAAATTTTATATTCTATATTCTATTAGTTGTATTATACAAAAATATATGATTATCTTATTTCACATTAAATAATAAAAGATATATTTTCAAAAATAAATTATTGTGGATTTTGGGCCTTTATTGCTTGCATGTTGTGGGCTTTTATCGGCTAGTGAGGGCCCATGCCTCCTGGGTTCCCACTGTAGATCCACTCCTTAAAATATGACAAAGTTCCTACAATTATACAAATAGAAACCTTTTTATATACGATCTGATTGAGATTCCTAATATGCTTTTCACACCCAATCTAGTTATTGATTTCCTTGGCCAAGATTGATGACTATGATTTTCTATCTTGGCGTGAATTCATAGGATTTTTTTTTTCTTGCATGAATATTTGAGATCTTGATTTTCTTCATCACAAAAATTTGTGGATTCCAACACTCCCCTATAAGCTAGAGAGTAGATGTCATCTATTCTCTGTAGGTGATGATCTAATGAAACATTCTCAACTTACTCCTTTAGTTAAAGCGTCTGTCACTTCCTTAAGACATAAGATTTGTAGAGTAACCCTTATTTAAGTTTTTTTTTTTAATTAAGCGTTTATTAATCTTAATGTGTTTTGTATGATCATGTTGAACTAGATTATTGTTGATTTATTATCAGAATACAACTATGTAAGTCATCCCCACTTGATTTTTAGCTCATTTAAGATACTTTTAGCTATAATAATTCATAATTTTCTTTGGCCATAGCCCTTAAATCTTATTTAACACTAGATTTAGCCACCACATTTTATTTTTTTTCACTTTATATTACTAAATTTCTTGCAAGAAGTGTGCAAGAACTTGATATTGATCTTTTGTTCACTAACGATTCCGCATATTATGCATCTATCTAGGCTTCTAGTGCGAGTTTGCTAGTCCTTTTGAATGAAACTCGTTTACCTTGATTAACTTTTAGGTAGTGCAGCTCATGATAGACAATTGTAGTTTAGGCTCCCTCATGTCATGCTTGAACTTGTTATATTGAGTATGCAATGTCTGGACTAGTATGAGAAAGGTAGACAAGCTTTCCTACCATTCTCATAATTTAAGAGATCAGTTACATATTTTTGTAGGAAAATGAAGTTACCTTTCTTTTAGTATGAGTTTTTTATTCCAATAAAAACATTTTAGTCTTTCAAGTTCCTCTAGTTCAAACTCCTTGATTAAACACTATCTATCTCAGATTTTGTTTAACTTCATTATTTTTGATAGCAATGATATCAACATAATATGAATGTTTTCATTCTCTCTGTTACTGAATGCTTAATGAAGAGGGTATGATCTCTTTGATTTTGTTTGTATCATATTCCTATCATTATTTTATCAAATATTTTGAACCAAGCTTTAAGAGATTGCTTTAATCCATATAGGGCATTTTTCAGTTTAGATGCCCTATCGTCCATTCCCTTCCCAATAAATCCCAATTTAAATTCCTTCATTTAGATCCTCACGCAAGAGGGTATTCTTTGCATCATACTATTAAAGTTGCTAGCTGAAGTGGGTTACTTGAGATTACATAATTCCTTCCGTGGTTATTTTTTCCATAGGGCAAACTTCTCTTGATAGTCAATTACATTTGCCCGTCGTAACTTTTAGCAAACATTCTTTTCTTTATACCTCTCAATTGTGCCATCAGCTTTCTACTTCCAACTAAAACAGTCATTTTCATCCTATTATTTCTATTAGGCTTATTAATAACTCTTATGTGTTGTTTTTCTCTGAGCATAAATTTCCTTTCTAATAACATTTCTTTACTCCTATCTTTGATAACGCATGTTTGTGACAGAGGAGTTTAAAAATGGTGGGAAAATACTCCTTGCTGGTGTTCCGTTTGTAACCACGCAGTCTTTTGTTGCATCAATTTCTATTACACGACCCGTTAGTACCTTAGGATTTGAGATGCAAAGTGACAAATTGTTTTCCTTATGAATTCTCTTATAGCAGTTATACTTGGTTTGGTTATAAGTTTTTGATCATCTTATATTGTCTGTCATTTTTTCTCACTGTTGTTTCCTTTTATGGCAGGTCCAACACCAGTCTACAACCTGTCCATTGCGCCTGATTGCCTGTAGGTTCTGCGGCGACATGGTCGAAGCAGGGAGCATGCCAGTTGATGCTCGTGACCGGCTCCGAGGACTCTCAGAACATGAAAGCATCTGTGGTTCGAGAACTGCTCCTTGCGATTCATGTGGCCGTGCCGTCATGCTCAAGGAGATGGACATTCATGTTATTGCTGTGCACCAGAAAAGCTGAACAAAATATAATTCCAGGTTTCTCCATCCCTCTTTTGAATCCTTATTATAAATGCAAACCCTTGCATGAAAACTTCTAAAATATGATTGGTGGAATTCAAAAGCTGCAGAGGAAGAAAATATTTAGGATGTTAAGTTGTTGGATTTGAATTATTTTCATCTGTTTGTAGCTTTGTTTATGTTTGGTTCATTATATGGGATTATTGGCATCTGAAAGCTGGGGTATTTTCAACTTTTATTTATAAGAATGGCGAATGTCATTAGATTTGTTAATGAAGATATAAGAGTTATGAATTTTCTTATAAATTTTGTAACCTTTGTCATAGTAAAAATTGCAATGATGATATCAGGACGTACCGACATAGTCATTAATTTTTTGAATTATATAATTACCATATTAAATGTTATTAACTAAATTTAATGTATATGATGAAACATATAAAATCAATTGATGTTATCATGATAACTTGACCATGCTACTTTTATTGCTTAGGGTGCATTTGGAGCAACTACAACTCTTTGTAAGAATAGCTTTATGATGAACCAATTTAATCGTCCGACTATTAGAAAACATCCCAATTTAGTCCTAATGTTAAAAGTAATAGCTAAAATTTATATGAATAGTTAAATGTGAGGGTATTTTGAATATTATAATGTATGTAATATTATATTATTTTTGTATTTATTATATTAAAATAATTCAAAAATCATAAGGGAAGTTAAGTAACTAAATAACAAGAGTGATAATTAATATAAATGTTTAATTTTATTATTAATTTTGTATTTATTTTAATATGATAAATGATAAAATATATAAAAATAATAATATAATTTCACATACACTTCAACACACAAAATGATTTCACATTTAACTATTAGAGTTAACTTTAATTATTACTTAAGATTAAATTGAGGTATTTTCAAATAGTATGGGGATTAAATTAAGATATTATGAAAGTCTGAGGTTAAATTGAACATTTACTTATGGTTGAGCGACTATTGTAGACTTTTCAATGCTATTGTAGGTATCATTAAGTTTTTTTTTTTTAATATAATTGGACAACTTTTTCATTGTTACTATATTTTAGCAAATTTGTTTATAAAAAAATGCTTCTCATCATATGATTTTTTAAAAGCAACAAAAAAAAATTATAGTCAAATAAAATTGTGACAGCTATCTAAAAGTATAATCGTGAAAAAATTGTTCCAAACATACACATGCTATGTCAAATTTCCCATTCAGTTTTTAATTTGCTAATTTCAAAGAAGAGTAACTGAATCTTTCTGCCATTCTTTAAAATCTGCTGTTTGATGCTAAGAACTGGTTTGCAGAAGTTTTTCGGTTCATTTTCTTCATTGGAAGATTTACATTCCAAACATTAGAAAGTGTTGTTTGATATTTTTATTTGTGAAAAATCTCTTTTTGAAATATCTGGATAGGTCATCACTATTGAGAAATATGCATTTCTATGTCAGCTTTATATCACAAAAAAATGTTGATCTGAGCAATAATTACATGCTAATTTCTGCTGTAATTAATGAATTTTTAACACTTGATTTGAAGTAAAGTTGTTGCCTTCATATTTCATTAGTAGTTTAGGTTTCGTTTAAGATAGTTTTCTTACTGCTTTCTAAAGCAGAAGTAAGCAAAATATCCCAAACAAAACCTTTTATTTGGGATGATTTTCTTATTGCTTCTAAAAACAGCTTAATTTTTGGACTAGAAAGATGCTTTAAAAAATAGTAAGAAAGCTGTCCCAAACGAAGCCTTAGACTTCGTTTGAGACGGCTTTCTTTCTGCTTCTTAGAAAAACTTTTTAATACAAGTTAAAAATTTTTGTACTATAAAGCTGCTTTAAGAAACAGAAAGAAAGGCTTTGTTTGAGACGACTTTTTTATTGTTTCTTAAAGCAGCTTTCTAGTATAAAAATTTTAATATTTAAACTAGAAAGCTATTTTAAGAAGAAATAAAAAAGATATCCCAAATGAAATCTTAGTCTATGATGATTATTTAAAAAGTTAAGGTATTAAAATGAGATTTTTAAATGGTTAGGATTAGTTTGGCCATTTATAAAGAATTAGGGGTTCATTTTGATTTTATTATTAGAGTATTTTTCTCATTTTGAAGGGCTCTTATTTTGCAATAATCCTAAAAAATATTGATTATATGAGCTTAGTCATTATTCATATTCTTATTGATATATATATATATATATATATATATAAAATATTTTATTCTCTCTATTTTTTTTTTTAATTCTACAATAATAAAAAATAACATAATTAACACAGAATATTTATTAACAGTAAGATATAAATTGATAAAGGAGTCATAGTAGTGTTTGATACTGTTAGGTTGATTTGATTGATAGACACTTCTAAGTAAGCACTTTTTTTTTCTATCTAGTTGGAGAAATTATTATATGCGGAGTCCAGACGGGAGAATTGGTCAGATTTGCTTAGTATTTGCCTAGTGTTTGTAAAATACTCAATAAATATTCAACAAATATTCAATTGTGACTATTTGTTGAGTATACTCATGAATTTTGTAAATATTTGTTGAGTATTTATTGAGTATTTACTAATTTGTTGAGTATTTACAAATATTCAACAAATTCGGACGATTCTACCGCCTGGACTCCGCACATAATATATGTTGACTCTACGTAAGGCGATAAGTTAGATAGGCATTAAGTACATATGCAAAAAGTATGATGAACTTTCTAGCAATATTGAGAAATGGCTACAATATTCCCTTGTTGTTTAAAAGAGTAATTAAAGTAAGTTATTTGATATATATATATAAGTTAATACATTATAAAAAAATTGGCTTAATTAAATGCCAAGTTAGATGCACATATTAATTGCAAATTTATAAATTTATTTCATGAACATCCAAACTCTAATATCAACAAAATTATGGACAAATAGTTTAGTTTGATAAGACGAACACATGCATCAAAAGTGATAAGATCTGAGACAAAATAAGCTCAGATTAAGAGGTTAAAACATTGTTAGAAATTTTGAAATATTATTTGAAAGATCAAATGACTTTTAAAATTGGCATGTTTACAATCAAATTGAGCGTATTGATGTGATAAATTCAACAAGCTCGATGTCACTCAATTCTGACAACATTAAAGTATTTAGATGCTGAACGAAAGTTTTATGATTAAGAGAATCAATGCAGGTTGTCCAAATGACTATTTTTTTTATTTTCTCCATATTTATGTGGCATATTACTCTCAAAATTTTATAAATAAACTTCTATTTTCTACATAAAAAGGAGCATTGGCTAGAGATTCAAAAGAGCTCGAAGGCTTGAAGAATCTGAAAACTCCAATTGAGCATCACTGTATCCAGCGTTCACCGGTTGATTGATGTCGTTGGACCTTTGCTTTTTTATTCAAATAAGATCATTTTGATTTTTTTTTTTTCAATTTTATCTAAACAGAAAATCCCAATTATAGGAGGGGAGGCAAACGACTAGGAAAGTTGGATTAGATATGGTGAAGATGGAGGGAATAAACCTTATTAGCCATAGCAGATGTTATCCATGGTGGAGATTATGAACATTGATGTAGGTGTTCATGGCAAGTTTTGAGCTTGTTGGAGATGACTAAAATTAAGGTATGTCGATAATGGCATTCTTCAACCTTAGTGGTGATTACAAGCATCAATGTTGGCATTGATAGTGGTTGGTGGCCTTCTTTGTGACACCGATTGTTACATGTTTTGATGTTGTTGTCGATAGATAGTATCATTGGGTGATAGTGTTAGTGTTGATGATAGACATAAACTTTGTTGGCAATAATGGACATCAATGTTAATGTTATCTTATTAGTGATTGTTGATTCATGGTGGTAAAGTAGGATAAATTGTGCATCTTAGTGTTGTACGAGTATCTAGCTCACAAAGAAAAATAGTAAAAACACAATAAAGTTTTTACATGAAAAATCCTGAAGGGAAAAATCACGAGAATACGCTCAATTGAAATGATTCCACTAGTATTTGAATATATTACAAATAATTGGTTAGTCCTTAAGACTGAGGACGATCAAATTACAACAGTCAATCGACAGGTTGAAATCTTGCTACGAACAGTGATCTGATAGAAATTCGACAATATCGTTGTTGGATTAAGTTGGTGGCCAGGATGAAGTTCGATGATACTTATAGTTGGTGGTTGGGAAAAAGTCTGGAGATAGTCTGACGATAGTCTGTGGCCGGGCAAAAGTTTGGTGACAGTCAGTGCCCGGGTGGTGGTCGAGGAGGAGGAATCTAATGGCAAGAGAACTCGAAATTTTCTCTCTTCCTTCTCTTTCTTGCTTGGGTCCCTTTCAATGAAGAATAAGGGGCATATTTATAATTTTTTGGGAGTGACATGATCAGTAAATAGGGAGAAGATCAAGGTCATGTTGGGAGTGTTTTGAATGGACTTCCAATATCGACTCCCTTGATCATTGACCATTTATTAGCATTTGAATGTTTTAAAGATATCAGAATTCGACGATCTTGAGCTCGTTGGATTCTTCTAGACGAGCTGCTCAATTCGACAATGAGCATGTCACATTTAGGAAAAATTATTGCGTCCTCCCACCTGACGTAGAGATACGTCCTCCCACCGCCAAAAAACTCGATTTTTGCTCGGTATTGCTAGGTATTATTTGGTAATAACGAGGAATATCATCATGTGAAGACCAATACCGAGTTATACCGAGCTATACCGAGCAATACCGAGTTTTGTATTGCTCGGTATAGCTCGGTATAACTCGGTATTGGTCTTCACATGATGATATTCCTCATTATTGTTTGGTATTGCTGGGTATTTGCTCGGTATTTCTCATTTTTTAGCACGATTTTAGCTCTGAGAGGACGTATCTCTACGTCAGGTGGGAGGACGCAATAATTTTTCCACATTTAGAAGCTGTTTGGATATCCAATTTATGGTTGAACTTTCCAAATATGCTTCGGATATTTGATTTGGGTCAATTTGGCCTTGAATTGGGCCGAATTTGGTATCGCTGGTTTCGTCTTTTCAAGATGTTTAGTTCGACTGTAAGTTTCCTGAAATCGGAGCTCGGATGTTCACGAATTTAAGTTTACAAGTTTCCACCTCAATTTTGCCTCGAAATTCATGCCCATTTTTGTTTTTATTATTATTTTTTATTTTTATTTTATTTATTTAAGCCCGAATCTCAAAAATTAATCATATTTGAGATTCATGCTCAAATATGATTAATTTTTTATGATATATCAGTGATGAAGGACATCGACATTAATGTTGTTGATGGCCTTTGGATGCTAATAACTAGAGCTTTATAGTCTCAACGTTAAAATCCTTCTTAAGGTGTCAGGTGATGGAACTTTTATTTGATTCGGTTGACCGGATGCAAGAAGCATCCGATCATAGGCAAAAAAAAGGCGGTACCGTGGTGTACCGAGTTTTTCAAAAAACTCGGTACACCTCGGTACCAAGTTTTTTTGCCTAGGACCGGATGCTTCTCTGCATCCGGTCGGAGGACGTAATAATTGTTCAAGGTGATGGCAAACAATGCTCTGGATACTGGGTGACCTTTGGTCTCATCAAATTCATTTAATTGATATGCTCATTTCAACTATACACAAATAATTCAGATATCTTTTGGTTCTTTAAATAAATTAATGATGTATTCAATTATACTTATAAGTGCTTGATTTAGATCTAGTCAAGTTTAGAGCATTCAAGGTATCATTTGGTTCATCTTATGGAGAATTGTATTATAACTATAAATTTGTTGAAATTAGAATTTGAATTATTTTTGAAGTTAGATTCCATAAATTTTTATTTGGAATATTTAGGCTTTTTGAGGACTAAAAAATCATGCCATGATTTATGCATGATTAAATGAAATTTTTGGTGGCACAAAAGTTGCCCCTTTTTAGATAGCAAACTAAGTGTTGGAAAGTTATTCTTATCTTGTAATTTTTGAAAGTACAATCGCAATTTTTTGAAAATATTTTTTAAATGTCAGCGTGGACTTCTTAAGCTTGGTTTGGGACTGTTGCAGGCTAGAATATTCGTGGCGATAGAGTTATAATTCTATGTCTTAGCGTTGCACGGATATCTAGCTCACACACAGAGAACACAATATTTTTTACGTGGAAAACTCGGGAAAGTGAAAAACCACGGGGCATGGCCCAGGTGAAGATGATTCCACTAGAATTTGAGTAAATTACAATGGTCTGACTCATCCTTGAAGACGACCAGATTACAAATATCAACTGAGAGTTTTGCAAAATTTCAACGTCACTCCAATGTCAAGTGGTGGTCCGACAACACTTTAGTGTTAGGCGGTGGCCCGATAGTGGCCCTTCAGCGTCAGGGGGTACTCCGGCTTTAGGTGGAACTTCGACATCCTTTGATGGTCTGGTGGTGGTTCGACATAACTCCGTCGTCCCGTGGTGGTCCTGCGGTGGTGCTACAAATCTTTGGCGTCGCTTGGTGGTCCGGTGATGGTGCGATAGAACACCGACGTCCCTTGGGGGTTCAACGATAGTGTTGCAGATCTTCGACGTCCCTTGGTGGTTCAGCCGTGGTGCGCCAGAACTCCGACGTCCCTTGGTGGTCCGGTGGTAGTGCTGCAGAACTTCGACGTCCCTTGGTGGTACGGCGGTGGTGTGGCATAACTCTGGTGGTGCTCGAAGAGGAGCTAGGCGACTAGAGTTGTCTTCTTTATCTTCCTTCTTCTCTCTTGGCTTCCTCCTCCTTTCAAAAGGAAATGAGATTATATTTATAAAATTCTTGAGTGGCATGGCTTGTAAATAAGTGGAAGATCAAGGGTAAATTGAGAGTGGTTTGGATGGATGACCGATCTTGATTCCTACTATCATGAACCATTCAATGGACCTTTGACTGTCTTAATAATATCAGAATTTGATGATCTTGGGCTTGTTGGATTCTTCTCGTCGAGCCGTTCGATTCGATTATAAGCATGTCACAATTGGAGACCGTTTCGTAACCCAAATTGTGGTTATATTTTTCCAAAAGTGCTTCAAGTATTTGATTTGGACTCATTTGGGTTCGGATTTGGTCGATTTTGGTGTCGTTGAGTTCGTGTTTCCTAGACGCAATTCGACTGAAAGTTTGCTGAAATCGGAATTCATATGGTCTCCGATTTAATTTTTGAAGTTTCCAACTTGATTATGCCTCGAGATTCGTGCTTGATCGAGACTATTATTTTGATGATCAATTGCCCTCCTATTTTCGGATGTTGAAGCTTGCAAAGTCCAAAAATATGTATTTATACCTTCTCCTGGATGTTTCTCAGAATAAGTAACAAAAATTATAACTATAATTTATAATTAGTATGTCCAAATATAATTTATAATTATTATGTCCAAATTTATAAATTATTTATTAATAAGTTGACTACCAATTTTGATGTATATAAAATCTAAAAAACAAAGATACTATTTAGACTTATGAAATTTTACATTTATTTTCAACTCTTATTTGTTTATATGATAGTAATAATTAAATTAATTTGATTTTGAAATTATCATAAAGTGAAAGAAACTCCAATTATCCAGATTTGGTAGATTTTTTACCTTTTTATTTTTATAAATTTGTATGCAAGACCTCAAAATATTTCACCTTCATGCCGTTGATTGGACTACTAGATTTATAGCTAGGCTATAAATGTATTATATTTTTATAATTATTAGTTATACGTTATAACATGTATTATGTTATAATGTCACCGTATAATTTTTTTTTTAATAAATATACAATGAATCACTGCCATTATAACGTTCTTATATTATTGTTATAATATTATGCTATATGCAGCAGTTTAATGCCATCAATGAAGTTTTCCTTAAAAAAAAAAAAAAAAAACTTATTTAAGGTCAACGTTCGGCCTATTCTCTTAGGGTGCGTTTGGGACGGTTGCAGCTGTCGGTAAAGCAGGTTATGAAATTGACGTGGGAAGGAATTTCTTGGAGGAAAGCCAAAAGCAACTGGTGCGCTTAACGTTTCACAGTTCAAAGGAAACACATGCATGCATTTGAACTATCACTAATACAATGGCTGACAGATCAACACGAACCATTCCACTCAAACACAAGATTTTACTACAAATTTTTACATCCCTAGCCAAGGGCTGCTTCACATTATACCCAAAAGCACCAAAAAAGATTGTCAAGCTCAAGACATTTGCAAGTAATAGCAATTGCTCCGGAACAGGTGGAGAAAACATGTCAAAAAACGATTCAGTGGAAAATGTGAGAGATAAGAAACACAAGGACACATACAAGAATAGCACTTTTCAAGAAAAGAAAGCGGATTAACTAGAATAATTTTGAAATCCACGGACTTATGCCATGGAAAACGAGATCAAGGATGGGTGAATCGTAGATCTATTTAATCTCCTCCTTGCTCCAATCATTTCGGTAACCATCACGGATCGTCCTCTCCGCTTCAACGGCGTCGGCGGAGGTGGAGAAGGAGGCGCGAGAAGCCCAAGGCCCCAGCTGGGTGCGAGGAGATTGAATCATAAGCATCTTTTTCTACCCCGAAGAACACAACAATGTTGACTGCCTGAAAGAGATCAAGAGCGATAAAATCGACACAAAAGAGGGCGACGAGAACGATCGCGTAGATCGGATTTGTAAGAGGAAAAATCTGGAAATGGAATGGCGTTCTGCTCCTCGTGCTACAAGCTGTCTAGCTATCACGAACAGGTACACATGTCCGAAGTAAGTTCAAATGCATGCTCCGGCGAGTAAGTCGGAGTACACAAGTTCGATGCCTTGGAGAGCGGGTAGAGAGCAGCAACGACCTAGGCGGGAAGCAACACTGCGAAGATGAGGAAGATCGGAATAATCGAGCACTCTCGTACGAACGGGGCATTTGCGACATTTTTTCCCTTCGAAACCGCGGAAAGTAGCGGACCGCGGGAGGCAGTGAAAGGTCGCAGGAAGCAGGGACCAGCCGCAGAAATTTTTCGAACATGGGTCTGCCGTAATGCCCCAAACATTCGTTTAACAGTTTTTTGTGAAGCACAGCAACAGTAAAGCCGTCCCAAACGCACCGACTGCAGCTGTCAGTAAAGTAGGTTGTGAAATTGTTGTACAAAAAGTTGCTTCCTGATGTTGCTTTATATAAATCATTATATTTTGTTTGCATAGTGTAACTGTAGAGCTGCTGTGCTGCAGCTGCATGAAACAATTTACCTTCATACCCTTATATATATTTAAATGAAATATATAATTTTTTAAAATTTAATTTTTTTTTAAATGTATATGATAATCAACTAACAATTCTAAATCAAAATTGTATCAATTCTTAAGTTGGCCAATATGATGCCCAATGAAATTGAAATAAATTTGGTAGAAAATGATTAGTCTAAACAATAAGCAAATGTAAACAGAAACAAGGAATGCCCATAGAATCTAACTACTTATCTACCCAGTTACAGAAAAAATAAAAAAAACCCACCAAGCAGGCTCGATTGGAAGCTGTCTAAAATTTAGAGAACAACATAAATGAGTGAGTAGATGAAGATAACTTCCAAAACTGTAAGAACCGATGAGATCAAGGTAAACAAAATTAGAATTCAATTCATGATCCATTGCACATGACGACAATAATAACCAGTGCTTTCACTCTATCCAGCCTGAAAATGCAGAGGTACCATGCCACAACCGCCCCCCAGTCGTGACCAACCACAAAAACCTTCAAAATATCACTCTAATCTCAGAAAATCAAAACCCGTAAACAACAGCATCTCCCATAACGTCACTCTCGTCGTCGTCTCCGATCAAAATGCAGTAACTTCCGATCCGACAGAAGAGAAAGCCGACGGAGGAGAGTCGTTGGGGAGAGCAAAGTCGAACGATAGCGAGGGATGCCGGTCCAGAGAGCAAGGTCGAGCAGCGGCGAAGGGCTCGGGCAAGGCCTGGTTCAAGATCTTGTTGTGACTGCTAGAGGCGGCGGCTTCTGGAGTTTGGAGCTCGGATGGGGTGGAGGTCTCCGGATGTCGCGGAAGGATGAAGAGGCCGAAAGAAATGCGTGAGAGAGAGAGGTTATCTTCAGAGCAAGCGAACTCCAGTCGCTACTCCCGATCAAAGCTTCCGATCTGACAGGAAATGGAAAGCCGCATGGGAGAAGGAGAAAATGGGGATAATTTGCATAGCAAGGGCATTAATCTATTTCTCATAGATACAAACAGCGGGAAGCAGCCAAAAAAAGGGAGTCTTCCGCCGGACGTGAGAAGGAGCGGGAGGACACAAAAATTTCGAGAACGGAGCACGAACATGTACTCCCAAACCGCCTCTGGGTTACGTTTCATACAGTGAAGCAGGGAAACAGCCGTCCCAAACGAAGCCTTAAATTAGTTTTATTTCTCGCTGCTGTCGTTTTACCTAAATGCCCCCTTATAGCCGTTACTTACATCTCAAAAAATAAAAATTATTTTTTTACATTTCCCAAAAAAAATATTTTTTACTGTATGTTTTAATAAGTGAACTATTAATTAGATAAATAATAAATTAATATGAATTCATATTTTAAAATTTTAAATAAAAAAAAGAAAATTTTATTTAATTATTGAATTCAATGGTATTAATGTTGAAATCGGTCCGATTGAATTTTTGAAGTTTCCAACTTAATTTTGCGTCGAGATTCGTGCCCGATTAGGATAATTTTTTGATGATATATCAATATTAATTTTAAATTAAAATTAAAAATTTTAAAACTCATCATGATCAAATTTTCAGACAAAATATCTTAATGTCATTCTCTTGTAAGATGTCAATAAAAATGCAATTACTTATTGATTTAAAAAAAAAAAAGATTTGCAGGTTGCATTCATCGATTAGTTATCTAATAAGTTGCATTGAGCTATGGACAACGAATATGACTTTGATATTCTATTGGATGAAGCCGTGAAAATTAAATATTATTGTTATGAGTTGGAATATTTGTGGCAATACAAAGATATAAAGTTTAAAATCCTAGCATTACAAAAAGATAAGAAACACAAAATTTGAAAGAAACACCAGAGTTTTATGTGAAAAAATCAGAAAAGTTAAAAACCATGAGATCTAGCCCATTTAAAATGATTCTACTAGTATTTGCATTTGATTACAAGTGAAGCCTTCATCGAGGGATGCCATTGATATGATGTAAAGAATGTGTTAAATGGTTGAAGTTGAAAGAGCCCTCTAGCAGGAATTCAACATATATCCAAGTGCTAGAGTTTAGAGTCAGAGTTGATGTCGATACTGTGCATCGATCTTATAAGTGACAACATATATTGACATTATTAGTGATAGAAGGTGATGAAGTCAATAGGTATTGGAGTAGTCAGATGATACTGGTTATAACATTAAAGTTTGGATGATTGTAATTAAGTGATGATGGTTAGAAGATAGTAGTTGGACGACAATGGTCCAAGGATCATAATTAAACGATGGGAGTTGTGGAATAATCGTAGTCAGACAATGGCGATTAGAGGACTACAGTTGGTGGGTGTAAAAAATTAGATGATTATAGCCTACGGGTGATGGAGGTCGAAAGGATAATAGCTCAATGACAGTTGTTGGAAGACTATATTTAATTGATAATGTTCTGAAACCATAGTAAGGTGATTGTGGCCATAGGGCGAGGATTATTTGAGGAATATAATAGGGCAGTGGTAGTTTGAGGATATTAATCAAATGGTAATAGATGTTAGTAGTGTCGTTGTTTGGGAAAATAAATGTTGGAAGGACCATAATCGAGCAATGGAGGTCGGAGGGACTAATTTGGGAGATGAGGTTGGTGGGAACATAGTCAGGCAATAGTTGTCTGAAGAGGCCGTAGTCGAGTGACAATGACAAGAAGACTATTGTTTGGCAATGGTGGTCGAGAGACCTAAGTCGGATGATGGAGACTGCAATCAGGCGACTATGGTTGGAGGGGCCATAGTCAAGTGACATGGTTGAAAAGACTGTAGTCGAGCAAAAAAAAAAATGGTGGGGCCATAGCAAGGAGAGGGAGGTCAAAGGGACTATAGTATGGAGACTTAGGTCAATGAGGCCATAATCTAGCGGCAGTGGTCAGGGAGGTCATATGAGAACATAGTTAGCTGACAATAGTTGGAGAGACTGAAATTAGGCAACTGAGGTTGAAGGGATTTTAGTTGAGCAACAAAGGCCAGATGATCATAATCGAGTGGCAGAGGTAGGAAGGGCTTTAATTAGATGGTCATTGTTCGAGGAAAGTAGTTAATGGGTGATAGAGGTTAGAAGGACCACGGTCAGGCAACGATCATCCAAGGATAATAGCCGGGTGATAATGTTCAGAGGATACAATAGTTGGTGGGTAATATAAGCTAGAAAGTCCATAATCGGGTGACGGTGGTCCTAACATAATGGTTTGCCAGCAAAAGATCCTATGGTGATAGTTGGATTGCAAAGTTTTGATAATCACTGTTGGTGGATGAGAGTCTAATGTCGATGGTTGGTTAAAGAAAGTCTGTGGTGTTTGCCTAGAGAAGGAATGGCTGCATCTGTCAAACGGAGGTCGGTGATAGCGATCAAGTCACAAGGGTTTGCTAATGGTGGTGGTAGGGAATCTCCATGATTTTTCAAGCTTTAGAGGTTACTTGAATCTCTAGCCAAGGGTATAAGCCTCCCCATAATACAAAGACTGAATGTTTATTTATAGATTTTGAGAGTGGAAAATCACATAAATAGGGAGAAATTCTGGAGCAAATTCGAAACACTAAATCAGTCGACTTATATTGATTCTCTTGATCATAAAAAATTTAGTCAAATTTATGCGATCTTAGACTCATTAGATTCGTTTCATTAAGCCGCTCAATTCAACTATATGCATTCCAAATTTGGAGGCCATTTTACCATCCAATTAATGTCATGAAGTTTTAAATTGTGTATTTGGCCCTTAAATTGGCTCAATTGAGCTCAAATTGAAACATTTTTTATGTCACTTGAGTCCATCTCTTTGAAACATTTAATTCCACTAATATATGCTAAAATCAGAGTTCATACGGTACATTATTTAATTTTAGAGGTTTTCAATATAATATGCATCGATATTCTTGCTCGATCAAAAATATGTTTTGTGATTGTTACATCACCAAAAATTGCATTGATCGTGCATGAATCTTGTGGCATATTCAAGTTGGAAGCTTCCAAAATTAAATTTGGGAGCATTTGAACTCCAACTTTGACATACTTATAGTCAAATTGAAAGTCTCGAAGAGACGAACCAAACGACACTAAAATCGGTCATATCCGAGCCCAAATGGGTTCAAATTATAAGAGTATGAAGCATATTTGGAGGTTCAAAGCATTCTTTGGATGACAAAATGATATCTAAATGTGACATGTTTATAGTCGAATCGAGCAAATCGACAAGATGAATCCAACAAGCCTAAGATCGTTAAATTCTGGCATTTTTAAGGCACTTCTACACTTAAAAAATGCTCTAGGAGCAGGGGTATCAATATGGGCCATTTGATGGAGCACTCCGAACATGCCACAGATCTTTTTTATATTTACGGGGAGTGTCACTCATGAAAATTTATAAATAGATCTCCACTCTCTACAAGAAGGGGGGCCTTTGGCTAGAGATTGGAGAGAGCCTGAGTTTTCAAGTGCTCTAACACCACTGTTGGAGAGCCTTCGTCGATTGTTGCCCGACTTCTGCCCAACAATCATCAGACAGCCACTCGGCCACCAGACTTCCTTCTTACCATTGTCAGACCACCGCCCAGTCATTGGACCACGATCCGGATACTCACCACTGCCAGACTTCTGCCTGCTATTGTTGGACCACCACCTACCCGCTAACTGCTACCGTACTACAACCAGGTTGTCGACAGTAGCCGGATTTCCCCTTAATCGTCCCTGGACCAACGCCTTTGCTGACTACGGTCCCTCTAACCATCTTTGCTCGCTGACTACGGTCCCTCCAACTATTGTCACCCGCTGACTATGATCCATCTGATCACCATCGACCATCGACTACTGTCCCTCCGACCACTATCGCTCGCCGACTACGGTCCCTCCGACCTTCGTCTCCTGCTGACTACAGTCTCTCCGACCACCGTCGTCCACCGACTACGGTTCCTCTTATTTACTATTTCCCAAATACAACCCTACCAACTAAATGAACAAGCCAATGTTCTCTTGAGAATGATTACCTTATTAATGGATTCTTCTAACTGCATTGTGTAATGTACTCTATATGATACATTAAGTCAATGCCTTCCCCCCCCCCACGGAAGGGCACTATTTGTAATTGATTATAAATACTAGTGAAATCATTTTAACTGGAGCAAACTCCGTGGTTTTTTTTTATAGGATTTTTTCATGTAAAAAATATGTGCGTCTCTTATGACTCTAGCATCCCTTCTCCTTATTTGTTTGTATGTTAGATTGTCGTACAAAACTATGACAGTAACCAAGATGAGCTATGTATTTCGAATAGAGTTCGAGCGTATATCGAATAGAGTTCAAGAAATATAGTTTAGTTTGGAACAAAATAAAATATTTGAGCTTCTACGGCTCTACGCGATGAGAGCAATATAAATTTTGAAATTTAATTATTCCCTTATGTTAGACTCGAAAATGAAACTCTTCTCTCTCTCTCTCTCTCTTTTTTAAATGAAACTCTTATCTTATGAATATAACTACATAGTCTATGAATGTAAATATAATTTGGATAGATTGATAAATAAATAGAAAATATTTTCCTTTTAGCTAACTAAGTTTGAAAATTAAGATAGCTTTATTTTGAAATAAACTTCTATTGTTGTTGTAGAATTTTGCATAAAAAATCACTTGCTAAGATTTATCAATATGATTACAACTTGACAAGCACAAATTTAAAGCTTCGTTTGGGACAGCTTTCTTACTATTTTCTAGATCAACTTTTTAATACAAAAATATTCATAAAGTATGAAAAAAATAGTGGTCAAAAGCTGTTCCAAACATAGCCAACTCTTATTAACCTTCGTTTGCATCAATTCAACAGAAATAATGATGAGTATAAAAGAGGAAAAAAAATCAAATTAACTCAAATGATAATTTATCCAAAAAAAGTTATTAAGATATTATTATGCAAAATGTATTATGATAAGCTTCAAAGTCAAGATTTCTGTTGAGAGTAGTATTGCATATGATATCTTGAATTTGATTAACATCAAAACAAATTAGATTACTTTGAAGTTCATCATGATGCATTGTACATGAAATGTTAAGATATTATTATGTAAAATATATTATGAAAGATTTTAAAATTATATGATTTGTATTGAGATTGATATTATATATGATATCTTGAGTTTCACTAATATAAATGTAAATTGAATAACTTTGAAGTTTATTCTGATGCATTTTACATTAAGATTTTTTGACACATTTGTTTCATTTTATAACTAAAATATCATAAAAAATCAGCTAGATCAAATACGAACCTTGGTGCATGTCTAAATTCATAGCTTCTAAAGTTAAATTTATGATCATCCAAACTCTGATTTCAGTGAACTTATAGTCAAACTGGTTGATCAAATGAGACGAATATAAGGACACTAAAAGAAGTCCAATCTGAGTTTCAATGAGTCCATATCAAGTACTTGAGGCATGATTAAAAACTTTAAAATATTAATTGGAGGAACCAAAGAGCTCCAAATTGGGACGAATGCATTAACTCGAAGCGACAAATCCAACGAGCCCAAGATTACACAATTACAACAATATTAAGGTACTTGAATGTTGAATGAACATTTATCTTCAAGGAAATCCATACGAGCCACCTGATGGAGTGTTCCGAATTTTCTTCATATTTATAGGGCACAAAAAATTTATAATTGGACATCTACTATCTACATAGGAGGGACCCTTGGCTAGATATTTAAGAGAGTTTATTGCTTAAAGAATCCTGAAGCTCCATCCGAACTCAACCACTATTGAACCTTCACTGGCTGACCACGTTGGAACTCCACCACCCAACTATTGTAGTCGGACCTTTCTCTGTCTTTGCCTGGTCAACCATTGCCATCAAACCTTTGTCGCCCAATCAAAATAAATAACCTCTTAATTAAAATAAGAGATTAACATGTATTTATAATTTTTTAAAAAATATGGATTCACCAATCAATTGATGATATAATATGAATTTTTATATTTTTTTAAGTACATTTCTCTTGAAAGTTCATATCGTAATTTTCAAATCCCTTTCCTAAATGGACGACCCTCGAGACTCGAGAGAGTCAATTGTTTGGCAAATCTCTTAAAAATCTAATCAAAGGATCGGCCAACCAAATTGGTTTGATAGTCGGGTCGATTATAATCACCTACTGCTAAATTGTAAAATATAATATGATAGACATTAAACTTCTTACATTTTTATTGAGATTAATATAATATCGTAGCCATACTATAGCCACAAAATATGATAATAACGAGGGACAAAATTAGTATAAATATATTGATCTTCTCAAGAGCATTACGATGCCATTGAGAAACTAAGAAGCTGCTTTATAGAACAATAAAAAAAAGTTGTCACAAACGAAGTCTAAAGTTTAGGCTTCATTTGGGACGACTTTCTTACCGCTTCTTAAAACAATTTTTAATTAAATTTTTTTTATTATTGTACTAGAAAATTGCTTTAAGAAGCAGAAAGAAAGCCATCCCAAATGAAGCCTTAGTTTAAGATGGCTTTCTTATTCTTCTTAAAATAGTTTTGAAGTAAAAAAATTAAATTTTTGTACTAGAAAGTTATTTTAAGAAGCAGTTGAGAAGTCATCCCAAATGAAATCTAAGACTTAGTTCCGAACATTTTTTTAATGATTTTTAAAATTTTTTTTACAAAGTTTTTATAAAACTAAAAAATTCTAAAAAAATTTTGAACGAAAAAATATTTTAAAAATCATTAACAAACTGTTCCAAATGAAACTTAAAGTAGAATCTTATGTCATGTGGGCCACAATAACACGACTCATAAACAGGCAAATGGAACGAGGAAATGAAGCGTGTTCACATTAGAGTCACTCGTTAATCTCTGAATAACTTATGAAAGCAACTTCCAATATAGATTGATTTCTCGTAAAGTCTTTTAATCAAATTCATATTCATTTAAGAGAAAATATCGATAGGCAAATCAAATTTGACAAAAAGGGTCAGCTATTATAAAATAAGGCCGACGAATAGGAATGGCAAATGCGCGCATACTTTTGTTCTTTGTGAACAAAATATCTCTTCTTTCTCTATGGGATGACTCGATGCCTATTCTACACTCAAATATTTTAATAGAGAGATCAGAGTCGATTCAAATCTTTGATGAACTGAATTCGCCCATAAGATCTATACAGACGATCTGATGATTTCATCTAGTAAGCCGGTCATTTGTCTTATCAGCCTCACATAAAATTAGCCACAAATTAGGACAACTTCATAACAAGTCACACCAATAAGTCGGTGACTTTGTCTGTAAGTCATAAACCTCGGTAGGTTGGCAACTTCATCAATGAACTCGACCAGTATGTTGGCGACTTTATATCGGCAACTCATCTAACGAGTCTGCCTCATGAGTCAGCAAGTTCCCCTATCGAGTTATTAGTTAAAGCATGTTATGTGTGGAGTCTGATTATGTTGATCAATTAGGTTGTTTTATTACATCGGCATCAAGTTTGTTGTGCTTGCTGGGGGTGCGGGGGTTTAACCCCTTCTTGAGTTCAATTTCTTTGCGTGGGATTTACATACATAGAATATTAAATATTAGGATTTACATATTTAATGTCTAAACATTATAAGTGGCAGATCCAGCCCTTTTTTTTAGGGTGGGCAAACTCGATATATATAAAAATATAAATAAAAAAAATATGAATATATTTCACTAGCAAAATTCAAAGCAAAGCATTATATTTCATCATAATTTTTGAAATTAAAAAGAAAATTACAGAGTTTGCATTCTACTTTGCATTTTCTGATAATGTTGCATAATGACTTCAGTCGAAAAAGAATCAAATACTTATTTTTCAATATATGACATTAGACAATCATTAAGCCAGACATCATCCATTTTGCTATGAAGTCAATGCTTAATGATCTTCATTACAGAAAATACTCTCTGCACCGTAGTAGTAGATACTGGTAATTGTGTACCTCCGAAAGGACACCGCCGGCTACAGAGTGGAGAGGGGATACGACCGCACCACCTCGAGGGTAAGAGACGATCCCATGCCTCTGTGCTCCTTGCAAACGGGCCAATGGGAGGGCATATTAGATCGTACATAAAATTAACCATTGAAGATAGCGACTCTCGCCAACGCACCCTGATGAGTAGTAATATATATAACCTGATTAAAACAACGAGTTTCCCCCACCTGATACATCAACTCGAGTGGGGTTTATTTGATGGTGAAGTTTCGTTTCCCACGGGCCCAAGAACCCATGGTTAATTACATATCGAGCCTAGGGCCCAAGAATACTCTCGATTAAGGATCCGATATTATTCTTCCCTCAAAAGGAAAGAAAGGTTTCAAATGGTCTTAGTCAACATACATGGCTCATCTTAGCATCCAGATGGACTAAGGCAGTAAGGATAGAAAGAAACTCATACACTTAGAGCACACAGAGAGAAGAGATAGAAGTGGCGCCATCTATGTGACACGGATAAGTAGGATTTATAGTCCCTGAAGAGAAGGAACTTACCCACTATTTAGGCATACTATAAAACACCCAAGGTAGTAGCCTCGAGTCTTAGATCTAAGGTGGGCTTAGTGTTTAACCAACACTAACACCCGTGTCCTAGCTAATACGCATGTGCTTATATCATATCTAAAAAGGAAAGCTAGCTAACCATCTAAGTGCTTAAAATCAATATTATTTGATCTTTATGAAAGATGGGTAGGTAGGCTGAATTTTTGAAAGAAGGGTTGATGTCTAGAGAGTTTCCTAATTGACCATAGACTTATGTAAGGTGAATGCTCCTAGAGCTAATGAATTAAATTTTAATTAAATTTGTTTCTAATGCAATGCATGCTAGTTAGAAGGCCTCAAATCATGCATGCATAAGATAAAAAAAATAAGCTTATATAAAAAAAATTTAAAAAAAAAATTGGGTCTCCCTAGGTCCGGCACTTTATTCTCATAGGCTAGATTATCCGGACTCTATTCGCAGGCGGGGAGGTGTCTTATTAGAAGGAGAGAGAAAATGCATTGATATGCATGTTATTCCGGACAATTCCGACTATTCCTTATGTCATTTAGTTTCTAATTGATTTAAACTTTAAAAATTTGAATATTAATTATGAGTAGAAAATATTTTTTATCCTAAAGAGCCTAGTAAAAATCAGGTCACAAACATGCAAGAAAGAAATCTAAAAAAAGTAGGCAATTTCTACTGCATATAGAAAATAAATACATCAATATAAATTTAGAAAAAAATCATAATAAAGTAAAGTCCATGGCAAGTGCCGTATAAATACAACACATGATTTACATAAAAGTAGTGATGGCCAGGCTCCACTAATAACAACTTAGATTATAATCCTAATAAATGACGAAAGTCTTAAAAGCCAGGCATTTCATCTTTAAGCCTATGTTTTTGAGTGGATCTTCCTTTTGCGGGTCATCACCCTTTGGATCGTCTCCTTCAGGCTCCATCTAGTTCATCCTCTAGAAGGGTACCCAAATGACTAAAAAATTCCTCGGAAGGGGGCCTTTATTATTCTGTTTGAGTACCAAGTGTTTGAAATGCCAGAATTTTAAAGACTTTCACAACTCAATTAATAATAAATTACATTACATTTGAACAATAAAAATTTAGACCCGGACTCATGCATGGTTATCCTAATAAAAATCATCCCAAGTAATTTAATATATCATCTCACAAGTAGTTAATAATAGTAGAGAAAAATAAACAAGCTTGGCCAAGCTCATTTAATTTTAAGGGGGCTAAGCAATCTCTGGAGCATCTGCAGAAAACAACATTAGTCTTAAAGCTTTAAATCATTATTGCCCCCTTTATTTTAATGCTGCACGAGCGAGGACCACATGCATAAGACTATATTAGTATAAAAGCGGCCCTAGCCCATGGGCATTCTGACGCACAAACCATATCACAAGTAGAGTATAGAAAGCGTAATAATAAAATAAACATCTATCACAGCACAACAGAACACATCAAAGCATTCAACACTCGTGTTACACACAAAGCATTAGAAAGCAGAAAAAGTAAACACCGGCCTTATCCCTAGAGATAGAAGTGGTGCCCTAGCAAACCTATGTGTGTAGTAGGCTCGTGTGGCTTTGGATAGGTCCTATGTAGGGCAGTTAGTTCAAGTTGCTTAAAGTTCGGATTTGTTGAAGGTTTGAAAGAGAAACTTTAATTAAAATTTAAATATTAATGAGTTAGGATCAATTTTAGTTAATTTTAGTTAGGAGAAAAAATGCTAGAATATTCTAACGGGTTTCGGATGCCACTAAGTTTAAGTAATTGAAGTTTCAAGTCATTTGGTGATCTATCCTAGCCCCTATAATTTTTCTAAGTTTGATAACGGGTCTTTAATTATTATCCTTAGGGTGTTGCTATGTTAAATAGGTTTAGAATCAAAGTTTTGGACTAACCCTTGGATAACATGAAAGGAAATACATGTAAATAGTAAACACATCAAACCACATGATCTAGGAGGGCCTAAACCCTACACATGCAAAATACGATAGAACAAGTAATCAATCGTGCTTATTGGTGAGATTAGTGAATAATTAGAACTCAATAACCTACTAATCAACCTTCCCATGAATGCTATCCATGTTCATAACCTAAGTTAAAAATTTTATGAGCGGATCTCCCAAAAATTAAGGATTTAATGATATAGGAAATTTTAAAATGTTTAAAATACCCATAAATATAGTAATTTTGGAAAATAATGTGATTAAATCTAGTTTAATTTAAATAAATACATAAATAGGTGGGAGATCCACTGGCCACCCAAGTAGGTTTCAAAATAATTCAAAATAATATTGTAATTTCAAAATAATTTTGTAATTTCAAAATAATTCATATATTAATTATTTAAATAATAGTTAAATAACCAACTATTTAAATAATACAAAAATATGCAAAAAATAAGTTTTCATATCTAAAAATATTTTTAAAATAAATAATAATTTTCTAAAAATTTCAAGATTTTATACATCAAAATTGGAATCAAAATGGAAAAGATATGAATTTTCGAAGTTTAAATTAATTAAAAGAGATTTTTAAATAATTTAAAATAATTAGAAATTAAAAAATAATCATTAAATCAAAATTATTTAGAATGTTAACATATTTTAATTATTAATTTTTAATTTAAGATTAAATAATGAAATAAAAATAAGTTTTCTATTTTTTAAAATGAATAAACATATTTTTATATAATAATTGAATAATAATTTAAATAAATTTACAATACATAATAATATAATTAATGATAATTAATAATATTTTTAAAATAACTTAAAAGAAATAGTAAATATTTTAAAAAAATAATATAATGAATTATTAATATTAATATTATAAATAATAATAATATAATAATAATAATATAATAATATGATAATGATTAATAATAATAATATAATATTGAATGATTTAATCATTTTAATAATAAGTTAATAAATATATATAATATTTTTTAAAAATTATTTTAATTTTAAAAATTAAAGATTGACATTTTTCTGAAAAATTTTTAAATATACAAAATTGAATTTTTTAAAACTTAAAATAAAATCTTAAATAATTTATGTTTTAGAAAATTTTTCTAATAAAAAAAATAATAAAAAAAATGATT
>NW_021319682.1:9886541-9893333 GCF_001605985.2 Dendrobium catenatum | reverse complement strand
TATATATATATATATATATATATATATAACATTTTAATATGATATCCTCATTACAAAAAAATTCCTTAACCCATAAACCACCTTTCTCTTTCTCCATTCATCTCTTCTAAAAATATAATCACATCTTCAATATTTTGAGCTGTTCAAACTCTTAAGAGATAAGAAGCAAAAAAGAAATATGATAAAAGAAGGGAGAACTCATTAATTCATTTTTCACTATATATATATATAACATTTTAATATGATATCCTCATTACAAAAAAATTCCTTAACCCATAAACCACCTTTCTCTTTCTCCATTCATCTCTTCTAAAAATATAATCACATCTTCAATATTTTGAGCTGTTCAAACTCTTAAGAGATAAGAAGCAAAAAAGAAATATGATAAAAGAAGGGAGAACTCATTAATTCATTTTTCACATCTTATCCTACATATATGGGGTATTTATAGACTTAAAATGCAAAGCTAAAACATCATCCTAATTATTCATTGTTAACTATTAAACTAACACAAGTGTATTCACACCTTAAGGTTGGACTAGCAATTTAGTCCAATGGATGCGGTGGCCATCCATTTAATCACATTCTCAAACAGTTCCATCTTTTGCACTAGAACAAAAGGACATTAAAAAAGAAAACATTGGTCGATAAGCACTTAATGAAAACCTTGAGTTCTTCCCTTTGTTGTTAGGCATTGTGTGCACTGCGGTATAGCGTACCACACCAAATCATTACTGCCATTCCACTTCTCTGCCACTTCTGTGTATAACGGCCAGGGTATCACATGGGCACAACCTCTATTTATATACAAACAATGTACTGTGGGAACCATTCCAAGATAGATGAAAATACTTCTTCCTCCACTACATCTTCTCTGTTATCATTCTATCTATTTCCTCTAACCATCTTGCAGGTTCTCTCATGGTATCAGAGCTTGAACGGGAAGAAGCTTCCTTTGCAACACTATGACTGACTCGTCGCCAACACAGCCCTCGACAGAGGCGCCACCTCCTGCAGCTGCAATCACTCTGGCAATGACTGAGCTTGTTATTCCTCCTTCTCTCAAGTTCTTAATGAACAATCTCAAGCTCATCATCTCCAATCAACTTACCAGCGACAACTACACCATCTGGCGATTACAAATCTTCCAACTGTTTTTCCGCAAATGGGTACGAAGGGCATCTTACCGGCACCAGTCTCAAACCCACAAATAACTCCGGTGAACTTCGTCTCTAGAACCTAATCGACCAGAATCTAGTATCTACACTGCTCTCAATGATTTCACCGGCAGTTCTGCTATATATCCTTACTCTCTCCACTGCCAAAGACATTTGGACTACCTTGGAACTACGTCTCCAGCCCACAAACCGTTCCCGCATGATTCAGCTCAAAAATGAGCTGTATCACATTCAAAAGAAGGATTTAACTATGATGCAGTACTTGGCCAAAATCAAATCACTCGTTGACAATATTGCTGCTGCCGGGTCCATTCTAGATCCAGAGAAAATGATCCTCCATATCTTAAGCGGCCTCCCGCCATCCTATAATCCCTTCAAGACCTCTATTCGAACGAGTAAACTCCCTCTAAGTCTTGATGTTATGTACAATTTACTGTGCAGCGAGGAGATTCATATGCAGACTGAGCTTCATCGTGACTCCAGCTCTCTGACCGATCCTACTGCCCTGTACACCAACCGCGGTGGTCCTTCTCGCGGTAGCTCCTCTTACCTCGGCTCCCGCGGATGTGGAGTTCCCTTCAGACCAAATAATATCAACACTCGAAGCGATTCTACCAGGACAACTTGCCAAATATGTGGCAAATCGGGCCACATCGCCTCCTCTTGTTGGCACAAGTTCAACGCAAACTACAACACTACCGCCAACACCTCTCAGACAGCTCTACTAACCAGTTCTCATCCACCTTCTCACAACGAGTGGGTTCTTGACTCAGGTGCATCAACCCACCTCACACGGGACCTTACCAATCTGCAGCAGCCCCTTCCCTACACTGGAGCCGAAACCATCTCCACGGCCAACGGCAGCTCTCTTCCAATTCAACACACTAGTCAAGGTCTACTACCTCTCCCTGACTCCAATCGTAAGCTTCTTCTTCGCAATTTACTTCACGTTCCAATGCTATCTCACAATCTCATTTCAATCCACAAACTAGCCTCCGATAATAACTGTTCTATTTCTTTTGATTCACATGGCTTTGTTATCAAGGATCTTACGGTCAATCAACCTCTCATCCATGTACCCAACCATAACGGACTCTACTCGGTTGCCTCCACCTCATCCAAATTTCCAGTCGCTCTGCAAGCATCTTCATCCATCTCTACAATTTGGCATTCCCGACTTGGACACCCCAACATACGTACTCAGCAGCAACTCGCTCGTCTTTTTAAGTTTATATGTAGTCCTGTATCTTCTTATGTTTATGAATCTTATAATGTGGCTAAAAGCCATAGGTTGTCTTTTCCTTCTTCTTCCTCTCGTGTAACCGAACTGTTTAATCTAATACAATCTGACATTTAGGGTCTAGCTCCTCTCTCCTCTATGGATGGTTTTTTTTTCTATGTTCTTTTTATCGATGATTATACCCGCTTTACGTGGCTATATCTAATGTATACAAAATCTGAAACCTTCACCAAATTTCAACAATTCCATAAATTAATACACACACAATTTAACAAAAACATCAAACAATTGTTGCGGATCTATGGTTTAGGATTCAAGGCTTGTCTCGAGGAAGTTCACCAAAGAATAAGATCTCTTTGGTGTCAAAGGACCCGGTGACTCCGCCGCACCGGGGAAGGTAGAAGTGATTTTGTAAGGGCTTCTCCGCCTAGCTATGGGGGCTAAAGGAGAGTCACATTTTAGTGCAATACTTGGAGGGTGCCTCCAAGGAGTGGACGTAGGTCAAGGTTTGACCGAACCACTATAAATATGGTGTGTTCTTTTCTTATTATTGCTTCCGCATTATTTTCTTCCGCACTTTGATTTCTGTGGTGATTTTGGTTTGAGTTTTATCTTTGGTTTTAAAGTTATCCAATTCACCTCTCTCTTTGTTAGCCTTGGGCCAGTTCACATAGGGCCTAAAATCCCTAACGAACTTTCAACAATTTCGATCGGATGTAGGTGGTGAATTTATCAGCACTGAATTCCTATCGTATCTCATGCAACACAGCATCCACCATCAATTTAGTTGTCCCTATACTCCCGAGCAAAATGGGACGGCAGAACGAAAGCATCGTCACCTTTTGGAGATGACTCGCACACTTCTTCATCAAGCACATCTTCCCCATCTCTATTGGGCTGAAGCCTTGTTAACCTCAAATTATTTTATAAACAGACTACCAACCAAGGCCTGTAACAACCAAATACGTTACCAGCTTCTCTATAAAACTCTTCCCAACTACTCCTACCTCAGAACCATTGGCTGTCTCTGCTTCCCTTGGTTGCACCCCACCACACCATCTAAATTTCATCCTCGCTCCCAAAGGTTACCGCTGTCTCAACCTTCAAACCAATAAGCTCCACATTTCCCGCCATGTTATATTTCACGAAACTTCTTTTCCCTATGCCTCCTACTCCTCCAACAACTCCCTAAATCCATCTCCCACTATCCCAGCACCAAATTTCTATCCTTACCTTCTGCTTCCGATATCCTCAATCACCCACTCTGCCTTCCAACCTCCCACTGCACCTAATTCAACTTCTCCCTCTATTCCCTCTGTCTCTCCGATCCCAACATTACCAACCCCTTCCCCTTCACCAACCTCCACATCCCAAACTTCTCCACCTCCTCCCCATCCTAATATCCCTTCCACTCATCCTATGCAAACCCTGCTTAAAGCCGGCATTCATCGTCCTAAAATCATCTTCGATCTTCTCACAATTCCCTCCACAACTCTTCTACCCTCCTCCTACACTCAAGCCAACAAACATCCTCATTGGAGAGCTGCCATGTCCGAAGAGTTTCTTGCTCTACAAAAGCAAGGTACATGGTCTCTAGTACCCCCTCCACCTAATACCAAAGTGCTAGGCTGCAGATGGACGTTCCATATCAAACACAAACCGACCGGCGAGGTAGATCGCTACAAAGCACATCTCGTCGCTCAAGGTTTTGGCCAAGAATTTGGTATCAATTTTGGCGAGACATTCAGCCCAGTGGCTAAGATGCCTACGATCAGAGTACTCCTCCTACTCTCCATTCAGTACAAGTGGCCGGTTCTCCAATTCGACATCTCTAATGTGTTCCTTCATGGAGACTTGCATGACGATGTCTATATGGCACAGCACCCAAGCTTCACGGATCGGGATAATCCCCACCTCGTGTGCAAACTCCACAAAGCATTATACGGCCTTAAGCAAGCCCCGCAGGAATGGTACAACAAATTCACATCTGCTCTACTCGAATTTGGTTTCTCCTTCAGCAAGGCTGGCCCTTCTCTTCTATGCTTCTCACGGGACAACTCCAAGATCTATCTACTTATCTACGTGGATGATCTTTTGTTAACCGGCAATGATTCGACCACCTTACAGCAGCTTATCACTCAACTTCATAACAAGTTCTCCCTAAAACAACTTGGCGAGATCCATAACTTTATGGGAATTCATGTTAAAAAATAGTCCTCTGGTCTACTTCTAAATCAATCCCAGTACGCGATGGACATTCTTCGTTCGGCTGGACTTCAACACAGTAAACCTGTAGCCACCCCAATGATTCCCAAACCAACTACCGATTCGACTGCTGCTCTTCCATTCCGTGATCCAACTCATTACAGATGCTTGGCTGATCACTCAATTATCTTACTATCACTCGACCTGATATAACCTTTGATGTCAACAACATCTGTCAGCGCATGCACAGTCCAACTAATGTAGACTATACAGCCCTTAAGCGTCTACTTCGATACATATAGGGGACAATTCACTTTGGACTTCCACTAACAGCCGGCTCACTTCATCTAACCACTTACTCTGATGCTGACTGGGCCAGTTACTCAGTTGATCGAAAATATATAACCGAATTTTACATTTTCCTTGGAAAGAGCCTCATATCTTGGTGTGTCAAGAAATAAATTACAGTGGCCAAATCCTCATCTGAGGAAGAATACCGAGCTCTTGCTTCAGCCACCTCGGATATCTTTTGGCTTCGTCGTCTCCTAGCAGACTTTCATGTTTTGCAGCCACTGCCGACACCACTACATTGTGACAATACTTCTGCACTTGCATTGGCTCTTAATCTGGTCTTTCATGCGGCACCAAGCACATCAAAATTGACTACCAATTCATCAGGCAGCACATCAACAACAAAGAGATTCAAGTCCACCACATTAGCTCGGCGGATCAACCGGCCGATATTCTTACCAAACCGCTCCCACCCCAACGGTTTGAAGAACTATGCACCAAATTGAACATTCGCCCATCAAATGCTCAATTTGAGGGGGGCTGTTAGGCATTGTGTGCACTGCGGTATAGCACACCACACCAAATCATTACTTCCATTCCACTTCTCTGCCACTTCTGTGTATAACGGCTAGGGTATTACATGGGCACAACCTCTATTTATATACATATAATGTAATGTGGGAACCATTCCAAGATAGATGAAAATACTTCTTCCTCCACTGCATCCTCTTTGTTATCATTCTCTTTGTTTCCTCTAACCATCTTGCATGTTCTCTCATTTTTTACCATAATTAGGCGTTTGTTCATCTAGCCATAATTCCAATTGATCAGTCCTGTAATTTTCAATTCTCTTCCATTGATAATTTAGCTTGTAATTTTTTATTAGATTTTCTCTTTCTCCATGTCAAGCAACAAAAGATATCATTTAAGATCATAGTGATGGATGAAATTTGTTCTTCAATTTTGAATGAACGTGATGATCCTCCACATTTTTTAGTCATTTTGCGAGTTACATATGTTATTCATTATCATGCAGCTACACACAAAATTTTCACGCTATGATTTACATTTGAAACTTCCAAAAGGGCATGAGAGAAGTAGATGTATTAGTTTGATGGCTGTTGTTTCACTAGAGGTGAAGAAGATGCAAAATTTGACATTTTGAGGTGTTTAAATTCTCAAAATAAGAAGACAAAAGAAATAAGTAGAAGGAGAATCTTTTTCGTTCATTTTCATATCTCATCCTCCTCAAACATGGGGTATTTATAGCTTTACATTGTATTAAGCTAATGACTTCTCCTAATTAATCAAACCTTGACTATTAAATGGTTGCAAGTGGATTCACATCTCTCTCTCTCTCTCTCTCTCTCTCTCTCTCATATTTAGTAAAAGTGTTTTTGACCTATCAAATGAGCTTATGCGTGAACATATATATATATATATAAAGTATGTATTCTATTAATAATAAAATTTATAGTATTTATTATTATATATATAATTATTTCTAATATTATAGTAGATGATTTTTAACTAGCCATACCAAGCCTTGATTCATAGCGTTAACTAAACGATCATGAGCTTAAAAATATTCTTTATGTAAGACAATAAGCTTGTTTCATCAACACTTTAAAGAAATATTCAGAAACATAATTAAATACCTTTACGAATTATTAAACAAATTCATTCTTTTCTGAAAGGACTATGACAAAACAAATGAAATTGAACTTTTTATTTTATAAAAATATTTTATATTTAAGAAAACCAAAAATATGATGAGAAAATTCATAAAGTAGATTGATTTAACCGAGCTCTGACGCAGCCCTTAATTCAGCTTTTATCTAATTTTAGAGCTCGTTACAGCTTTATTTGATTTGCATC
>NW_021319682.1:9827052-9886053 GCF_001605985.2 Dendrobium catenatum | reverse complement strand
TTTTCTGTAATATATATATATATATATATATATATATATATACTGTGGAGCCCTTCATGAACTTGCATTAAGATGATTTTGTAGGGAAGGTGGGCCTTTAGGTTATTTGTAGTCACATATGCATATTCCCCTACCGCTTGCTATGAATGGATTAATGGCAAGCATCATCTGCTTGTATCTCATATGTCACTATTGTATAGAGGAGTAAAAAAAATGATCAGTCCCATCAATCTGACCTGAAAAATTTGAGTTCGAGTTGACCGATTAAATTGAAAAATTCGACTCGTTTATTAAATAGGTCGGGTTCAAGTTGAACCGCCAACCCGACTTTGATTTGAAATGATTCGTTTAAATTTTTTTTCTTAAAATGTTTGATTTATTGGCATGAATGTCATTTTTTTAATTAATAAAAAATTATTGTTAAAAAGTTATAATTAAAAAAAAAAATCAAAACAGGTTATCTGGCTATGTTAGGATAATTTGGGTTACTAGCAGACCAGGTTCAGGTTGATCGGATTCCGATCGGATCCGAACCCGACCCATTAACCTGTTTCGACACTCCTACTATCATAGAATGGTCATATAAATTCTCCATGAATCTTGCACATATAAATAAATATTAAACTTAACTAAGAAACCAATATACTTAAACAAAGTCATTATACTAGTGCCATATAATAATAAGTTATAGTTGATTATTGCTCAACTTGAAGCTAATATAATAGGGCCCAATATGTATACCATATAGATAACAAGCTATTACATAATTGTTATTATTAAGATTTGTTATAGGATTCACATCATATGCTAACCTACAATTTTGAAATTCTAGATTTGAAAAATACATGCTTTGCTTCTCCTATCAACTTGCTTGAAATTGGGATCCATTGGCTCAATATTTTTTTATGCTTGTTCTCCAAACTATCTCATCACATAATTAAGAATGTACCACTTAGCACGAACAAATGATCTCCATACTATATAATCCAAGATGTAAATTGGAGATAAAAGAAATATCAATTCCTTTAAGGGGTCCATAAAGCCTATTATGTATAATTTAATGCATTAAAATCTATTATATTATTAGAAATTTAGATAAATCATAATCATATAGTTCATTGGTTGCACTTGACTGTCTCTAAGACTCTCAAATTTATTATAATAGAATTTAGCATTATTTATTAGAACTTTCCTCAACCATTATCAAGTATTGTTGTAGTTATGACAAGCTATATTTAGTAGAATGATAGATATTCAATTGCATTATTATTAATTTATATTTACATATATTCAAGTGATCTTTTTAAGATGTTATTGGGTATGAGATTAGGGAGGTCAGCAAACCAATCTCACAACTCAACCTAATATGACCCATAGATATATAACATGTCATATCATATTGGATGGTGAAAAACTGTAACATCCCAAACTCTTAATTATTGAGATATTATCCTTTTTGGCATAAGAGCCTCACGATTTTGTCATGTTGGTGTAACTTCCCAGTAGGTCACCCATTATAGAATTGCTTTGGGATGAGCACGCTTAACTGCAAAATTTCTTATGAAAATTCAACCATTACACTAAAAGGCGCCACGATATTTAAGAGTTATCTTTCTTTTACTTAAGGGGTTTTACAATCTTTAAGCAATTGATATCCTCGTTAGCATCTATATCCCAAAATCATCCACCAGGCAGATAAGACTCTAGAGGTGTCCCCTACAAGCTCAAGTGGTGGCTCCCGTCATATAGCACTTTATTTCATATAAGATTCAAGAGGTGGCTCCCATGGTGTAGCACTTTATCTTGTATGAAACTTAGCTCCCATTTGTTGAGAGAGTTGCTATTTGCATATTTTACATTCTTTCTACTTGTAAAGTTTTGAAGATTCTAAATATTATTGTTTTAAAGTTTGGTTTTCTCCTAACACTTTTTAGAAGAATTATTTTTGCTCTTGTGTGTACTAACATTTCAGGATAATCGAACTCCAGACTAATGAAGACTTCAAATCAAAATTCAGCATGAGATAATTTGTAAAATTGAAGCTTGTACTTTTCATTGTATTGAGTATGAGAGGGAGTGATTGTAATTAAGTAACTTAGCACACACACACTTGAGGAGATCTTTAAAATTCATACTGATCTTACGGGACGAACCATATTCGTATGGGACGATCAAGTCAGTTATCCCCTTGGAAGAGCAATGGAACGAACAAGAAGTAAGAAGATTTTTCTATGTCCTAATCGTCCAAAAGAATTTTTCTATTCATCCCAGGATGAAATGCTCTATGGAAAATTTTCATTCAGACGAAATCCTGTTCATGTAAGGACGAATTCCTCTGTAAAAATTTTGTCCAGACAAACTTCAATTCATCCCAGGATGAAATGCTCTCTGGAAAATTTTTGTTCAGACGAAATCCTATATCCAGGCCAGGACAAAATGCTCTCTGTAAAAATTTTGTCCAGACGAACTTCAATTCGTCCCAGGACGAAATGCTCTCTGAAAAATTTTCGTTTAGATGAGTTCCTATTCGGCCTAGGACAAAATGCTCTCTGTAAAAATTTTATCTAGATGAACTCGTATTCGTTCGAGGATGAAAATGTTTTATTACTTCCAATTTTGATAACTTTATGCAGTTTGTCAAACCGACCTATGGTATAACAGTTCGTACCGGACGAACTTAGTTCATACGGGATGATAATCGGGTACGAAGTCAGTTTGTACCAATATACATTGGGTTCGTATGCAACTGACTTAAGTAAGTTAGTCCAGGACGATCCACGATCGAACGGGACTATCCACTATGTACAGACTTGAATATCAGCAATTTTTAGATGGTTTTTTGTGACTTTCCTATATAAAGTCCAAATAGAATTTCCTCTTAATCTTTTTGCCTACTAATCTTCATGCCAACTGATTTGAGACTCAAGGAGTGAGTGTGAGAGAGTGTTTGAAGGAGGATTCTTACTACTGGAGAGTGAATGTTTCACTTGGTACTCAAAGGTAAGAGTCTCTACTTGTGATTTTTGATTACTTCACTCTTTTCTCTCTTTCTTCTAAATTTCTTGTAAGAAGATCTGTCAAGGAGATCCAGTTCTCTGCCGACACTTGGAGATTGTGAACAGCCGAAGGGTTTTCTACCCACACTTGGAGAGTGTGAACAGCCGATGGGTCCTCTGCCCACACTTGGAGAGTGTGAAAGGATGAAGGGTTCTCTACCTACACTTGGAGAGTGTGAAAGGACGAAGGGTTCTCTGCCTACACTAGGAGAGTGTGAAAGGACGGACGGTTCTCTGCCAACACTAGGAAGAGTGTAAAAGAATGACGATTCTCTACCGCACCGGGTAGTGGTGGAAGAGAGTTTTGTAAAAGCTTTTCTGCCTTACTGTGGGTGCAAAAGGAGAGTCACTAGTGGTATTAGTGCAATACTCGGAGGGTGCCTCTGGGGAGTGGATGTAGGTCGTGTTTGACCGAACCACTATAAATCTTGTGTCTTTTTATTTTCCGCTGCCTTTTAATTTTTACTATTTTAACTTGTGGTTAAAAAATATCTTTCTATAAAATTCACTAAAATTAATTCTCAGTTTTAAATTTTTAAAAGAGGTATTAATTTTTAATTACCAATTCACCCCCTCTTGGTTAACCACTGGGACATAAGCTTAGGTTAAACAACCTAATTCATATTGAACAAGTTTCAACAAGTGGTACCAGAGCTTTGTTTCAAAATTATAAGTTTAGACTACTTTTTGATTAACGTAGATGGCTATATTTGGAAACCAAAATACACCTGAGGGTTACTCTATAACTAGATCTCCAATATTCGACAATATTCCTTTTGATTTTTGGAAAACACGTATGTCTACATTTTTACAATCATTTGATTACCGTATGTGGATCTTAGTTCATGAAGGGTATAAAAAACCAACTAGACTAGTTGACGGAGTTAGAGTTGAAACACCATTCGTGGACTGGACAGTAGAAGAATGTGACTTAGCACAACTAAATGCTAAATTCTTGAATAGTTTCTTTTGTGCACCTAAATCAGAATATTACATGCAGGTTTCTACTTGCAAGAATGGAAAGGACATATGGGATAGACTTTGAATAACTTATGAGGGGACTGAGGTTAAACAATCTAGACTTAATATCTTGTTGCATGATTATGAACTGTTTCGCATGAAACCAAATGAATCCATTTCTGATATGTACACAAGATTCACACAAATAGTCACCTCTTTACATGTATTGGTTGGGAACTAACGAATGTTGAAATGGTTAATAAGATTCTTCGTTATTTGCCTACTGCTTATGATGCTAAAATTACTGCAATTAAAGATCTAAAGATCTAAACGTTTCCTCTATTGACAATCTTCTTGGTTCGCTAATTGCTTACGAGCAAGGAGGTAGTCAAAGAAAGATTGATGCAGGTGAACTACGAAGGAAAAAGAATATAACACTAAAAGTGGAGGAATCTGAGAGTGAACACTCACAACCTGAGGATGAAGATGACATCGCATTAATGACTAGATAATTCAGAAGCTTTCTAAAGAGGAAGCAGAAGAGACGCCAGCAATGGAATCGAGATAAATTTAATAGGAATGCCAAGGTTTCGAATGATGTTATTTGCTATGAGTGCAGTAAACCTAGACATATTAAGATAGAATGCCTAAAACTCAAAGACACTCCTAGCATGGAAAAAGTAGAGCAGAAACCAATTGTGAATAAGGGAAAGAAGAAATTCCAAAGAGCTTTCTAGGCGGACTCAGCTTTGGATTCGTCAGAGACGGAAAAGGAAGAGGAAGTCACTAATCTGTGCTTAATGGCCGATAATCTTGATCAGTCAAATGAAGAAGAAGTATGTGACTAAACTTATGATGGACTTTTTAAAGTTTCTGAACACATGCATGATGTATATAGGAAAATGAAGAAAATGCATACTAGTTTGAGCTTAGAATTTGAGGAACTACAAAAGGAACATGAAATCCTTAGGAAAGATCATGCTTTAATTGATGACAACCACATGAAATTACTTGATGAGCTTGATGACTTGAATAAAAATCATGAAAGTTTGAAATCATCCTATGCAGAACTTGAAAAAGAATTTAAAAATTTTAAGGATGAATCTGAGAACCAAATTTATAGAATCAATTATACAAGTCGAATTTTGAAAGATATGAATTCATTTTACAAATTAACGATAAAAGCTCTCGAGGATAATAGGATATCCCCTAAACTTAAAGATTTCACTAATCCTATTTTATATCCTAAATTTATGCAATCCATAAATAGATAAATGAATAGTAGAAGACTTAGGAATCCTTTTTCAAAAGTCAAATGTAATAATTTTGGATTGATTGAACACATAGCTCACACAAGTACTTTGATGAAGAAAACTTATTTGGTGTGGAAACCTAAGATACATAAACCTAGACATATTATACATGCATCTCTTTATAAATTTCTAAAAGGAGAACCCAAACTTATTTGGGTTTCCAGGTATAACATTTGATAATCTTGCAGGGTCGCTAACACACAAGACCTTGTGAGAGCATATGGTACCTGGACAGCGGATATTCAAAGCATATGACTGGAGATACTGCACAATTCATATCGCTGGATGTTAGGAGTTGAGGCAACATTACACTTGGAGATAACACCACAAGGAAGGTGATTGGGTCAGGTATGATTGGAAATGTTAAGAATTTTTACATTGAAAATGTGTTATTGGTAGAAGGCTTAAAGCATAATTTGTTAAGTATAAGCCAGCTATGTGAAAAAGGGTATTGTGTAAAATTTTTTCCTACAAGCTGCATATTAAGCCAAAATGGAAATGATGTTTTGAATGGTATAAGGATAAACAATGTGCATATGCTATATTTGAATTGCATTCAAAATCATACTGCTTTTTATTTAAAAACTATTTCTGATGAATTATGGCTTTGGCATAGGAGACTTTGCATTCTTGCACGAAAAATCTTAGGAGGATTACCCAAAGGAACCTAGCAAGAGGTATACCAAAATTAGACTTTACTAAGGACCACCTTTGTGATGCATGTCAATTAGAAAAGTAGGTGAAGCCCTCTTTTCAGTTCAATAAGGATCTTATAACTAGTAAACCATTAGAGATTTTGCATATGTATCTTTTTGGACCAATTAGAACTGTAAGTCTAGGAGGGAAGGTCTACGGATTTGTGATTATGGATGATTACTCTAGATTCACATGGGTTAGATTTCTATTTCATAAAAGTGAATCATTTGAGGAATTTAGAAACTTTTCGACTTGGATTCAATGAAAGCTAGGATGTAAAATTATGACTATACAAAGTGATCGTGGAGGAGAATTTAAGAATTTTTATAAGGAGAAAGGAATTGATCATAATTTTTCTGCACATAGATTCCCTCAGCAGAATGGGGTAGTCGAAAGAAAGAATAGAACATTAATAGAAGCCGCTCAAGCCATGTTGTTAGAATACTCACTTCCTAAATATTTTTGGGATGAGGCGGTTAGCACTGCATGTTGTATTATGAATAAGGTGAATATGAGATCTAAATTAAACAAAACACCCTATGAGTTGCTAAAAAAAAGAACACCTAATTTGTCATATTTGCATTTTTTTATTGCAAGGTGTTTATTCATAACAATGAAAAATCTGCCATAGGAAAATTTGATCCAAAATCAGATGAAGGAATTTTTGTAGGATACTCAAGTGTTGGAAAATCTTATAGAGTATTCAACAAAAGAACTTTGATAATTGAGTAGACCACACATAATGTATTTGATGAATCTGGAATTTTGGAAGAGTCAAATGTTATAGAAGATGAGATTGAGATTAACTACCAAAAGATTGATAAAATAAATTTGGAAGAAAATTTGAAAGAAAATTTGGAAATAGAAAACCCTTTGCCTAAAGATTTGAGATTTTCTAAAAACCACCCAAGGGAATTAATAATTGGTGAACCTAGTGAGGGTGTACAGACTAGGCATGGATTAAACAAAAAAGTCAATCATTCAGCCTTCATTTCACAATAGAACCCATAAATATTGATCAAGCACTTTCGGATGAGTTTTGGATTTTGCTTATGCAAGAAGAGTTAAATCAATTTGTAAGAAATAAAATTTGATAATTAACTACAAGGCCAAAGGATCAAAGTGTAGTTGGAACTAAGTGGGTATTCAAAAATAAAATGAATGAAACATGAGTAGTCATTAGAAATAAGGCTAGATTAGTTGCTAAGGGGTATAATCAGATTGAAGGGATTGATTTTGAGGAGACTTTTGCCCCTATAGTTAGACTTGAAGCAATTAGGGTTTTGTTAGCCTTTGCCTATTTTAGAGAATTTAAACTGTACCAAATGGATGTAAAAAATGCATTTTTTAATGGGGTAATTCAAGAGAATATTTTTGTAGAACAACCTTAAGGTTTTAAAAATTCTAAATACCCAAATCATGTTTTCAAATTGAAAAATACATTATATGGATTGAAACAGGAACCTAGAGCTTGGTATGAGAGATTAAGCACCTTCCTATTTGAAAGATTATTTGAAAAAGGAAGTGTTGATACAACTCTCTTTTTGAAGAAAGTTAGAAAGGATATACTCATTGGATCTTCAAATAAAGATCTTTGTGATAATTTTTCTAAAACAATGAGTAGTGAATTTGAAATGAGTTTAATGGGAGATTTATTATACTTTTGGTTGCAAATCTATTTTCATGACTTATGTTTTGATGATTGACAAACACTATTGATTCTCTTAGACTGCCTGTTACTTCTAACTTTTCAGGAATCGAAGATCGGACGAACAAATAAAGCCAGTTCAAGATTGCGTAGGTTTAAGGATAAGTCAGTCTGTACTTTATTTTTTCTCTTCTTGAGTTTATTTGTAATGTTCAAAGAAACTGATGCTAAGCAATCCTACACACACACACACTTGAGAGACTTAAAATTTCTGTTTTTACCCATATCGGCCAAGATGATATTTACATCTTCCTGGACGATCAGGCTTAAAACTGAAAGTCTAAATAAGAATTCTTAATTAAGACATCCGTCATTAACAGATCATCCTGGACGATACGTGTATCAGCTAGGATGATAAGCTCAAAACAGAAAGAAATTGCCGCCATAGACAATTAAGATATTCTATATTTTTTAATAATCAGCCAGGATGATCATTGATCGGCCTGGACAATATTCACAAATTATGGAGTGGATGTAGGTCTGGTTTAGACCGAACCACTATAAATTGTGTGTCGTTTATTTCACTGCTTTTTATTTTAGGCATTTTTTTTGTTTAAAAATTGTGGTTAAAAAACTTTTTATAAAAATTCATTAAAGTTTAATTTCGATTCAATTTATCTAAAAGAGGGATATTTTTTTAAATACCAATTCACCCCCCTCTTGGTAGCTTTGGGACATTAACTTAGGTTTAACAACGTATTCACTAGACTCAACAGAGATCACTCCAATGTAAACTTAGCACTGTAGTGCTCAACCATGTAACACCTCACCATCCTAATTAAATGACCAAAATGATTGAGAGCTCTATGTCACTGTTCCTCAATGCTTCAAAATTCAAAATTTTCACACAAGCCTTTGGGACATGCTTCAAAATAAAATTCATGCATGTACATACATACATTGCATTCACACACACAAGCACAATGTAAGTGCAAAAATTTCAAATGCATAAGACTTACTAGATCATATTTTGACCAGTTCATAACATTTTATCACTAGTTGTTACAACCTCTCATTCTCAAATAAAAGTCATCCTTGACATATAAATTAATAGATCATTCAAATAGATCAAGATATAATTATCTTAACTTATATTCCTTCACCCATATAGATTCTCCATTAGATTGGTGCTTCCACTGAAGTTTGGCCATCACAATTAGTTTACTCATAAATTTCTTAAGAACATAAGTCAAAATCCTTTTTAGGTTCTTCTATGTAGCTTAGATCTAGCTACACTTCAACTTCTCTTTTACAGATTTTATTTTTTTGCATCAAATAGTTTTTTCCTCAAAAATGATACAAGTAACACATTATGAACTTTAGACATATGTTCATGCAATAAAGAGAATAAACATATATTTCAATTCTTTTAATAACCTCAAATGGTCCAATATTCTTTAAATATAGATGGCCTTCCTTATCAAATCTACTTAGTCCTTTCATAGAAATCACTTCTAAATATATGAAATCTCAAACATTCTATAAAATGATGCTTAAAATTATAGTATTTATTATGCCTATCTTGTGTAAAATTTAACCTGTCTATGATTAGATGAATTTTTTCCAGTAGTATCATCTATCAGAGGATGCCCTAATAGATTTATTTCTTTTACATTTGTCCAAGATAAAGATATCCCATATTTCCTACCATATAGAGATTTTTGGACTGAAAGTTGTAGCTATATGTAAACTTGATCAGAGGAATATGGTCTTACCAAATATCACCAAAATTTAAAACACATAGTCTCATAAGGCCTTCTAGTACCTGAATAGTCCTTTCAAGTTGACCATTTTCTTGAGGGTGAAAAATTGTACTGAAGTGTAGTTTTGTTCCCAAATTTTCCTGAATATCCTTCATAATTTAGAAGTGAACCTACTATCCTGATTAGAAATGATTGCCTTGAGTATCTTGTGTAGTTTGATGATCTCAAGCACATATATCTGTGTCAACCTATCTATAGAGTCTTCCTATTAGATTGAAAGAAAATGATCAGATTTTTTTAGTTAATCTATTATAATTAGGCAGTATTATGTCCTTACCTTGACCAAGGAAAACCAATTGCAAAGTGCATGATCAATTCTTCCCATTTCCACATAGGAATGGGCATTGATTGTGGTAGACTACCAGGTCACTAATGTTTACCTTCAACAGCTAAAAGGCTTCACCCTTTGATATAGAAAAATCACTTCTCTCTTAAGTATTGGCCACAAAATTTTTTTCTTTAGATCATTATACATTTTACTTCTCCCTGGGTGGATAGTGTACTCAAGGTAGATAGTGTACATGGGGTGGATAGTGTACCAAGAGTAATATGCCTCATGTAGAATATCATTTCTGAGAATTATACTACTGGGAACCCATAATCCATCCTTAGAAAAATCACACCCAAATCATACATTCATAGTTCAAGTTTCTTACTAAATTTAATTTGATCAACCAATTTGGAATATTCTTCATCAAAATTCTTAGCATTTTGAATTCTTTCCATCAAAGTAGGTTGTAAGATCATATATCTAAGCAAGCATATCATAATTCAAATCAATGGGCTTTTCTACCTCCAATTCTAACCTTCCCATATCAAGGATAAGAAAATCATTAGAAGTAAGCATATAACATACTATGCAAGAAGACTTCCTTCTTAGAGGATCTACTACTATATTGGCTTTATCAAATTGATACTTAATGCTCAGATCATAATGTTTTATTATCTCAAGCCATTTTCTCTTCCTTCAATTTAGTTTTTTTAGGTGAAAATGTACTTCAGATTCTAATGATAGATGAATATTTCAAATCTAACACCATACAGATAGTACCTCCAGAATTTTAAAGTAAATGTAATAGCCGTTAACTTCTAATCATGGCTCAGATTACTCTTTTCACGTGGATTTAATTATTCAGAAGCATAAGATATAATTTTCTTATAACATAATAGAACATATCCTAAACCTTTTAGAGAAGCCTCACTGAATACCTAAAATCTTTTAATACTAAATAAGATGGTCAAGATCGAAGTTGATGTCAAACAATCCGTTGAATTTTTGAAGCTACTTTCATAGTACACCATCCACTCAAAAGGAACTACCTTTTACATCATTCTAATAAGAGAAACTGCAATCTAGGAAAACCCTTTTAAAAAATTTCTATATTACCCAGCCATTCCCAAAATGCTACACATCCCTAATATGGTAGTAAGCCAAGGTCAGTTGGTTACTGCTTGAACTTTTTAGAGATTTAGAGAAATTCCTTCTCTTCATCATGTGTCCCAGAAATAAAATTCTCCTTAGCCAAAATTCACACTTAAAAAATTTATCATATAATTTATTCTTCCTTAAAATCTCTAGAATATCCTAAGATGAGCAAAATGGTTTTCTTTAGATTTAAAATATACTATAATATCTTCAATATGCATAATAACAAACTAATTTTAAAAAATATTTGAACATTTTATTTATTAGATACATAAAGACCACAAGTGCATTAGTCTCCCCAAAAGGCATAAGGGATAAACTAAGTATAACCTACGAATAAACTAGTGAAGTGAAGTAGTCTAGGATAAATATCCTGCTTCATGACTACGAATTATTTCACATGAAATCTAGTGAATCAAAATTTGAAATGTATACTAGGTTTACAAGTGACATCCCTGAATGCATTAGATAGAGAACTTACAAATTCTAAAAAAGTCAAAAAGATTTTATGTTGTATACCTAATTCTTATGTTAAAAAGATGACAATAATTACTAAATCTAAAAATTTGAATGTTTACACTATTATAATTTGATTGGATCACTCATTAACTATGAGCAAGGAGTGAGTCAAAGTCAAAGTGATGTAGAAAAAAAGAAGAAAGAGAGAACTGTAGCACTAAAAACAAATGATTATAACAGTAATAATTATGCAATGGAGGAGGATGATGACACTGCCTTAATGAAACGGTAGTTCAAGAGCTTTTTAAAAGAAAATAAGCGTCATCAACAACACTGGAACAAAGGTAAAAGCAACAAAAATGGTAAAGTTTTTTCTGATACAATTTGCTTCGAATGCTAGAAACTAGGCCACCTCCGAACTAACTGTACCAACCTAAAGACTCACCCAAACAAGGAGAAGGGTGAAGAGAAGCTAAAGTTTAAGTGGGTCAAATTAAAGACACAAAAAGATTTATAAGCTGACTCTGCCTCAAAATCTTTAGAATTGGAAGTAGAGGAGGTAACAAACTTCTGTCTTATGGCCAACAATTATCTTAATCAATCATATTAAGATGAGGTATGTCAACTTTCCTATGATGAATTACTCATTATTTCTCAAAATATTTATGATTCATATAGGAAGCTGAAAAAGATGCATGCTAATCTCAATACTGAATTATCTACTTTATAAAGTGAATAATGTTTAATTACCGAGCATTCAAATTTAGATAGTTGTAACATAACCTTCGTTGATAAATATGATGCCTTAAACAAGAAGCATATTGATTTAACTAATGCACAAAAATCCTTGAAAACATCATACATTGAACTAGAGAAATCATATAAAAGATTAGAAGCATATGCACTAGAAATAGATAGTAGGGAGCATATATTGAAAATTAAAATGTTTAGTCTTGAAATTGCAAATAAATTTTTAGAAGTAAAATTAACTGCAATTGAGAATAATAAACCACCACCTACCTTAGAATAATTTCAAAGCCCTTGAAATAGCATGCATCACATAAACCTAGGAGGAGGAACAATGACCCACATAGGTTAGTAAATTCATTTCCTGGCGATAGGAATTACTCCTGGCATGCCAGGACATGTTGAAAACCTAGATTCAAGGATTATAATTTTAATGATAGCAAATATTTATGGTATTCCTATTTCTCTATTATTGTTATTATTGTACATCTATTTTGGTTGCCCTGCTACTAACTTCTTAGGTCCACAAGGTTAATTATGAATCAAGCAAACTCAAGATTGGGTAGATTAGGACTAAGTCAGTATGTAAGTGTAATTATAATGATTTTTCCTTTTGTTGAGTCAAATGTAATAAGGTGGATCATGATGCTAAGTAACCTTGCATACACACACTCAAGGGGAGAAATTTTATATGTTTAAGGGTTTTCTATTTTTGATCACATCATACAAGATGTCCCAAATTGTCCTCAACAATCAGTTAAAAATAGAAACCCTAATTAAGGCTCTTGTATTAAGAGAACCAAATTAAGCAAATCTAAACCAGCACATCATACCATCATGCTCTAACATCTCTCTAAGCTCTGGGTTTGGAGGCAATTTTGGAGAATTTTAAGGGTTTCATCCACACGCTGGTTTGCTCATCTCGTGGCTATTTCTTTCAATTTTTTGATTATTTTCTCCTGCTTTATTTGTTCTCTTGTCTTGCTTTTCCTCATTTTGCAATTTTGTGGGTTCTCAGTGTTCGGCGATAATGACCCCTTCATCATCGAACCTGTCATCTTCCTCTCTTTTTGAGGGGAAATCATGATCCTTCAAAGAGGTTTTTGCTGGTTCATCATCTAGTTCTTCTAATCTAAAATTTGTGCACTCTTCCTTCAAGGGTTATCTCTTGTTTGAAGATTCTATTGTTGATTAGTTGGCAACCCCTTATACTTTGACGCATGTTAGTAAATTTATGTTGAGACACCTGAAACGCGATGTTATTTGCAAATTTTTTCTTAATCTAAAGCTGTCTGGTTCATTCCACATTAGTTTACTTGATCAAAGATATGTTTCTATACAACTTGCTAATGATCTTGACTATAGCTGCATATTTGCTAAGAGATATTATTATATTTAAGCATGTTAAATGTGTTTGCTTAACTGGACTCCAGATTTTGATGTTAGGGAGGAATCCCCTATTGCTTTGGTTTAGATTTTGTTCCCTAATTTGAGACTACACTTTTTTAATCATAAAATCCTTTTTGGTTTGGCTTCTATTTTTGGAAGGCCATTATAAACTAACCAAGCCATTGCCGCTGTGTCGAGGCCATCTGTTGCTCAGATTTTGGTTAAATTAGATGTCTCTAAAAAACACCCTAGTGAGATATGGATTGGTTTAGAAGTCAAGGGTTATTTCCAAGAAATAGAGTTTGAGAATTTACTTTTATTTTGATATTTTTCAAGATGCTTGGACTTGGCGTGAATGATTTCTTTTAGAAGCATCATCATCTTAATAAAGAAAAGGAGTCTTTGAAACAAAAAAATGGGGTGGTTGCTCAAGATTTCTCTAATCCCATTAAGGATAATTTAGAGGGCAATGTCTCTAATCCTCCTCAGTCTCTTGAGGAGCCGGCGGTGGTTAATATTGAAGATCCTCTTCCTTCTAATACTAATGATGTGTCTTTGATTAATAATCAGGGAGTTACTATCCAATCAGTTACTTTTTCTTCTATTAACTAAGAGAATAATGTGATGCATTCTTTGTCTGGTATTGAAGTTTAATATAATGCTATTGTTGATACTACACCTTCTTGCATTTTTAATCAAAATGTTTATGAGTCTAATGGTATTATGACTACCTTTATTTCTTCTAATCCGTTAAATGGACATAAAGTTATGGCTATTCAAGTGATTTGCAAAGAGGGTGAGAGGAATGACATCTCTTTAGAGGAAGGTGAATTTGTTTCTATGGAGCATGGCTCGCCTATCTCTAAATGCATTGAAAAGCTTGTTGTGAGGACTTGTGATAATAGGGAAGATGATGGTATGTTTATGGAGGATGAATGTCCTCAACAGACTATTCAAAAGGATCATCCAAATGGTAGTAATACTCTTTCTACTTCTTATTATAATAGTGATGCTTTGACTGATACTGATGATATGCATATTGTTGCTAAATGTTTTGCCAGGGATGATAGTGATTTTAGTTTTTCTAAATTTCAGAGAAAAATAGGTAGGAAGCCTAAGCATATCTCATTGCAACTCCCTAGAAACACTCGCTTGCAAACTTCCCATTAATTGGTTATTTATGTTTAATGCTATTATTTGGAATGTGAGGGGCAATAGTTGCTATTCTTCTAGAATTCGTGTTAAGAACCTTTGTTGTGTGCATAACCTTTCTATTCTCGTGCTTCTTGAGCCTCTTATTTATTCTTCTAGATTGTTGAACACCTCTCATTTCTTTGGTTTTAATCATGCTATTTCTAATGTGGCTAACAAGATTTGGGTTTTCTAGAAAGATCCGATTAAAATTGATTTTATTGGTGATTTCACTCAGATTTTACATTGTAATTTTGAGGCTTTTAATTTACATTGTTGTGCTTCTTTTATGTATGCTTCTTCTTCTCTTTACAACAGAAAACTGCTTTGGGATCAAATTATTGATTTTCACAATATTTGCAATTTGCCTTGGCTTGTTGGTGGTGATTTTAATGCCATTTCTAAACCTTCTGAAAAAAGTGGATGTTCCTCTCCTTTTTTTCATTATATGGAGGATTTTAATAATATTATTTTGACTTGCAACTTAATTGATATTGGTTTTGTTGGTAATATTTTTACTTGGAATAGGGTCACTTATGGCAAAGGCTGGATTGTGTGCTCTTTAATGACTCTTGACTTAATTCTCTTAATTCCACTAATGTGTAATATCTGAGTAGAACTTTATTTGATCACTCCCCGTTACTTATTAGCCTCAAGTTTATATATTTTAATGCTTCTCCCCAATTTAAATTTCAAAACATGTGGTTATTACATGACTCCTTTTTTTGATGTTGTTCATAATAATTGGCAAGCTCTATTACATTCGGATAATTCTATTTTTTGCATGAGAAGACTTTGATTTAAGCTGAAAAGGATGAAACAAGTTTTAAAGTGGTGGAACCATCATGTTTTTAAGAATCTTTTTTCTAATATTCTGCAAGCTGAGCAACTTTTTAATTCTCTTGATATGGCTTGTTAAGATGACTCTAATGATGCTAATTTCTTTCTTTTAAAGAAGTCCAAAGTGGACCTTTTTAATTTTCAAGCTCAGGAAGATGTTTTTTGGAAGCAAAAAGCTGCGTCTAAACACTTGGTTGAAGTTGATAATAACACTAAGTATTTCCATATTTTGGTTAAGAGAAAAGGGGTTAAAAACAATATCAATAGAATCCAAAGGGAGGATGGATCTTTCATAGATATTTTTGTGGAGATCACTAATTTAGCTGTGTAATATTTTCAAACACATTTGAATAAAGTTTTTAATTCGACTCAGATTATGGATCATTCTTTCATTCCTACCCTTATTTCCCATGAGGAGAATGTTACTCTCACTAGGCCTCCTTCCTTTGAGGAGGTTAAAGAGACCTTGTTGGATATGAATAGTGATTCTATGGTTGGGCCTGATGGGTTTATAACTATTTTCTTTCAAAAAACTTAGCATATTATTGGAAACAAAAATTTTATGGTCATTTTGGATTTTTTTGTTGGAATCCCTATACCTAAGTCTTTTTACTTCTACTTCTATTATGCTTATTCCTAGAAACAACACTGTTAACACTTGGGAATGATTTTAGACCAATTAGTTTTTATACTTTTTTCAATAAGTTGATTTCTAAATTTATTATGAATCATCTTACTTCTATTTTACCTAGCATTATTTCTTCTAATCAGATGGGTTTTGTGAAAGATAAGGCCATCATAGATAACATTTTGTTGGCTCAAGAGTTCTGTCAAGACTTGGATGTTAGGGTGAGAGGGGGTAATTTAATTTTGAAGCTTTATATTGACAAGGCGGACGATAACATTGGTTGGAATTTTCTTTATCTTACTTTGGAGTTCTTTGGTTTTGATTATGTTTTAATCAAGCTTATTAAGAATTATATTGAAGATGTTTATTTTTCTATAATTGTGAATGGTTATAATAATGGATTTTTTAAGTCTTCTTATGGCTTAAGGAAAGGTAATCCAATTTCTTCTGCTCTTTTTATTATTGTTGTTGAATTTGTTTCTAGGGGCCTTACGAAGTTGTTTGATGCTAATCATGGTCTTTACTTTAGAACTCTGGGAGGTTTTCCCATTTCTCATTTGTATTTTACGAATGATTTTATTTTTTTTATTAATGCGGCTATTAATAGAATTCAAAAGCTTATGGATTTGTTTTTCCAATTTGAGGTTGTTAGTGGTTTATCTTTTAGTAAAAATAAAAGTTGTTTCATTGCTTCTAAGAGTATTTCTAATGATCATATTTTAGCTATTAAAAATCTTACTGGATTTACTCACGCTCAATTGCCCATCAAATATCTAGGTGTTCCTCTTTTTAATGGGAGGAAAAGAACCTTCTTGTTTGATGATCTTATTGCCTGTGTTTATAATAAACTTTTAACTTGGGACTCAAACTTCCTTAGTTTTGGTAGTAGAGTTACTCTTATCAAAAGTGTTCTCTGCGCCTTATCGGTTTATAGTTTTCAAACTATTTTTTTTGACTCAAGCTATTTGTAATAGGGTCCATAAGTTCATTAACAAGTTCTTTTGGAAAGGTACTTCTTCTAGTTCTAAAATTAATTGGGCTGCTTGGGAAAAGTGTTATAGTGTTTTAGTTGAAGGTGGTCTTAGTTGTAAGAATTTTAATGATCTTGCTAAGGCTTTTTCCTATGGGATAATTTTATGATTTCCAAGTATTGTATTGTCAAACATCTTACTAATTATTTTTCTAAACAAGGTGACTCTAGAGTTTGGAAAAGGCTTTGCAAGGTTAAATGGGATGTGGAGCCTTTTATATCTTTGGGGCTTGATGATGGTAATATTTTCTTCTAGCAAGATTGATGGTTAGATAAACAGTCTATTGACTCTATTTTAAATTCTCCCTCTACTACTTCGGTTAAGGTCAATTCCTTTTTTAATGGTAATTGTTGGGATTTTGAAAAACTCACTAATGTGGTTCCTGTTTGCATTATTCACCTTATTTTAAACTTGCCTATCAACACTAATTCTAAGGATATTATCTTACGTGACTTATCTAAAGATGGTGGTTTCCACTTAAAGAGTGCTTGGCATACTTTTAGAGATAAAGGTAATATTGACAATATTTTTAATTATATTTGGCATAAGAGCATTCCTTCTACTATGTATGTCTATATTTGGAGATTATTGAATAGATTTTTACCCACGGATGATAATCTTACCAAAAAAGGTTTTATTATGGTCTCCACATGTCAATGTTGTTATCACATGGAGACTATGCATCATGTTTTTATTTCTAGTCCTCTTGCTGTTAGAACTTGGGTTTATTTTGATGATTTGTTTCAGTTAAATTGTTTTAATACCCATCTCTCTCTTAAGTATATGCTTAAGGCTTGGTTTATAAATTCTAAGGGGCATATTTGTAATGTTATTCCTTCTCTCATTCTCTGGTTTCTTTGGTTGGAAATGAACAACTCCCTTTTCAATGATGTGCAGATGAATCATCTTAATGTTTTTCAAAGGGCGAATGATAAGGTTTTATCTCTTGTGGCTGTTATATTGCTTTATGTTAAGAGTTTCAAAAATAGCTATTTAGTGGCCAATGCTTTAGGGATTAACTTGGAGGGTTATCCCTCTCATTTTCAGGCTAATATTATCTACTACAATAATCCCCCTATTAATTTCTTTAAATTGAATGTGGATGGTGCTAGTAGTGATTTTTCAGGGGGTTGTGGTGGTGCTATCAGGGATAGTAATGGAGAACTTATTGTTGCTTTTGCTGGCCCTGCTCATAATGGTAACTATTTTTCTCCGATCACTATGACCATTCTTTATGGTATTCACTTGTGCATCCCTCTTAATTTAACTAACTTGTATATTCAAGTGAGTTTGAATTATGACTTTTATTTCTTGAAGCTGATGATGATATATGTTGTAGCTCGAATCTTTTCTATACTATATGAGAAATTAAAAATATGATGTTGTTTTTAAACTCGTCATTTCACCATGTTAACAAGGAAGGCAATGGCTGTGCTTCTTAGCTTGCTAACTGGGGTTGTAGTCTTGATTATTTTTCTAATGCTATTTGGACTTGCATTCCTATGGCCCTTCATCGTTTGTTTTTTCTTGATGCATGTGATATCCCCTATGTTAGAGCTTAACTGGTTGCTTTCCTTGGAGATTGGTTGGGTGGATTATTGGCTCTTGATTTTTGATAACTGGGCTACCTCTATGTTTGAGTCTCTCCTCAGTTTTACTTACTATGTTATTTTTTTACTGTTGATTTTATGGTGCCTCTTGCTAGTTAGATTGGTGGCTGAATGGGTGTTTTTCTATTCTCGTCTGTGCTCTTCTTATAGCTTTGGGGATTTTTCTACTGTATAGATCTGTTTCATATGTTTTGGTTTTCCTTTGTTTGGCTATTTGTTAGCTGTTACTGGTTTCTTAATGTGGCTTCCACTTTAGCTGAGGTCTTGGTGGTCTTAGACTTGAGCTGTGATTTCACTAGTTATATTGCTGATGGTTATTCCCATTAATGCTCTCCTACCTTCAATTATTTGTTTTCTAGGGGTAACCGTGAGGCTATAGCTGGGCTTTTCAGCTCGATTGAAGCTGCTGTTGGTTTGACTTGAATGTTAGTTGTTGCTGGTATCTGGTGACTGTTACCTTGGATTTTGGTTTATAATATGGTTATCTGGTTGTGGTTTTTTGGCCTGGTTATTTTAGTGGATATGTTGGACATTTCCTGTTCTTTCCCTGGTGGCTATATGCTTTGCTGGAAGGGTTCTTTTAAGGTGTTTATGGAGGACCCTGAAAGTATGGTTGAGTGGCTTGTGGAGTTTCCTAATGAGGCTTTTTTCATTAATGGTATTCTAAGCTCTTTAACTCTTAGCCCCTATTTTAGCTTTTTGGGGGGTAGATTATGGTTTTTCTCCCTTTTTACTAACTTTATTTTAGGCTTCTTCTCTTGCTTAACCTATAATTTTTGCTGGTTTAGCTTGTCCTTTTGCAACAGCTTTACTTTACAGGTGGAGCTGATTTTGGCTAACTGCAAGCTTTTTTGTAGGAAGATCAAGCTTCATTCTTTTTCTTATACCCTCCTTTTTTGGATGCTAGTTTATAGCATCATTAGAATGTTCATATGGTGCATTTTATTTTTGTTTAGTGGAGATAATTGGCTCGCAGGCTTTCTTTTCCTTTATTTTGTAGCTCGTATGAGCAGTAGAGAGCTGATGATCTCCTTAAGAACTTTGTAATCATTTTTTTTAATTAATTAATGAGTAGGCCCCTTTGCTGGTTTTAACCAAAACAAAAAAAAAATGAAATTAAGCAAATCATCTTGGACGATATTTACATCATCTTAGACTATAAGATCAAATTATAAAGAATCTGCCGCCAAACTCTTTTAGGTATAATATTATTTTTAGAAATCATACAGGATGATCCCATATCATCCAAGATGATTCATTACAATCATGCCTAAATTAGTCAGTGATTAAGAAAAGTAATTAATGTTTGATTGATTGATTATATTGTGTAGGACGATCACAGGATCATCATGGATGATCAATTAGAAAAACCTTAGAATTCTCCTGGATCACCTGGATGACCAGAATGATATCCTGGATGATTAGTTAAAATCCTCCATCATTCAAGTGTATCACCTTGATGACCATAATGATGTGCTAGATGATAATCCTTGATTTTAAACTAATTATACGGGATGATTCAAGAATCATCTTGGATGATACATTATATTTCTTCATCATTTAATATATATCTTTTGGATGACCATAATGATGTGCTAGATAATATATATGGTTTTAAACTAATCATAGTGGATGATCTTCTCATCATCCTGGATGATCAAAGAAACAAAGCTTTTAATCGTCCAACCCTCCCAAATCATCCTTACTAAAAGGGTTAAAAGTACACTGATCATATAGGACAATTGATCATCCTGGTTGATCTTTGATAGTAAGTTGTAAATTATGGTAAATTTTAAGCGATTCTTTATAAGATCTCTTGACTATTGAGGTTGAGATCTTTTGGTAGTGTTTTGACTTGAGAGAGTCAAGAGAAGGTGAGGGTTAGCTTGGGAGAGAGAGAGGATCTTATGAAGGGGAGTCTATGAGGGGTTTACAAAGGTTGTTCCAAGTAAGGATCATAGTTGTCTTCTCTAGTCATCATCCTTGGTTCCTTGGTGGCTCTAAGGAGGTCTTCATTAGCACAAGGTCAAGGTTCTCTACCTGCTTTAGGAGGAAGCAAAAGGAGTCAAGGTTCTTTGCCTGCTTCATTAGAAACCAAAATGAGGTCGGGTTCTCTACCTCATCGAGGTTGGTGAAAAGTAGTTTGTAAAGTCTTCTCTGCTTTGCTATGTGAGCAAAAGAAGAGTCACTGTGTTTTAGTAAAATACCCAGAGGAGAGGCTCCAGGGAGTGGACATAGGTCAAGTTGACCAAACTATTATAAAATACGGTGTATTCTTTCTGTGTTACTTCTGCACTTTACTTTTCTGCATATTAAATTTTTATTATTGATTGCATTTGTTTTAAAATATTTAAAAAATTTCAAAAAGTTTTTTACTTTGTGTTTGAGAATTTTTTAAAAACTACCAATTCACCCCTCCCCCGCTCCTGGTTAGCCTCAGGCTAGTTTACAAGGGCTTAATAACTCTAACAAACTTTTAAGTGGTATCAGAGCATGACTCATAAAATCTAGTTTTTGAAAATTTTGAATTTTGATCCATGTCTAACTTTGATAACTGAAATATTGTGGAAGGGTATTTCATTACCTGACCGCCATTATTTGATAATATACCTTTTAATTTCTAGAAAACTAGCATGTCCACATTTTTATAATCTATAGATTATCACATTTGGATGCTTGTTAAGGATGGATATTCTGCACCAACACATGAACTCAATGACATCAAAACTAAACTTTCTTTTGCTGAATGGACTTTTGATGATAAGAATCAAGTACATGTTAATACAAAAATATTTAAACTATTTTTTCTATGCACTAAAATCCGAAGATTACATGCATGTCTCAAATTATGCTAGTGGTAAAGAAATATGGGATAGATTATGTATTACTTATAAAGGCACAAGCTAAGTTAAACAATCTTGGTTGAATATTTTACTTCATGACTACGAACTTTTTCGCATGAAATCTAGTGAATTAATATCTGAAATGTATACTAGGTTTACACAAATTATCACCTCCCTGCTGTTGAGAGAGTTGCTATTTGTATGTTTTACATTCTTGCAACTTATAAATTTTTGATGATTCAAAATATTATTATTTTAAAGTTTTGCTTTCTCCTAACACTTTATAGAAGAATTGTTTTTGCTCTTGTGTGGACTAACATTTCAGGATAATCAAATTCCAGACTAATGAAGATTTCAAATCAAAATTCAGCATGAGATAATTTGTAAATTGAAGCTTGCACTTTTTATTGTATTGAGTTTGAGTGAGAGTGATTGTAATTAAGTAACTTAGCACACACACACTTGGGAGATTTTTAAAATTCATTCTGATCGTATAGGACAAACCATGTTCGTACGGGACGATCAAGTCAGTTATCCTCTTGGAAGAGCAATGGAATGAAAAGGAAGTATGAAAATTTTTTCTAAGTCCTGATCGTCCAGACGAACTTCAATTCATCCCAGGACAAAATGCTCTCTGGAAAATTTTTGTTCAGACGAAATTCTATATTCGGCCTAGAACAAAATGCTCTACGTAAAAATTTCATCCAGACGAACTTCAATTTATCCCAGGACAAAATATTCTCTATAAAAATTTCATCCAGACGAACTTCAATTCATCCCAGGACGAAATTCTCTCTGAAATTTTTTTGTTTAGATGAAATTCTATATTCGGCGCAAGACGAAATTCTCTCTGTAAAAATTTCGTCTAGATGAACTCTTATTCGTCCCAGGACAAAAATGTTTTAACATGTCCAATTTTGATAACTTCCTGTAGTTTGTCTAACTGACTCATGGTATAACTATTTATACCGGACGAACTTAGTTCATACGGGATGATAATCGGGTACGAAGTTAGTTCGTACCAATATATATTGGGTTCGTATGCAACAGATTTAGGTAAGTTCGTCCAGGACGATCCACGATCGTACGGGATGATCCACTATGCACAGACTTGAATATCAATAATTTTTGGATGGTTTTTTGTGTCTTTCCTATATAAAGTCCAATTAGAATTTCCTCTTAATCTTTTTGCCTACTGATCTTTATGCCAACTGAAGTGAGACTCAAGGAGTGAGTGTGAGAGAGTGTTTGAAGGAGAATTCTTACTACTGGAGCATGAAAGATTCACTTGGTACTCAAAGGTAAGAATCTCTACGTGTGGTTTTTGATTACTTCACTCTTTTCTTTCTTTCTTCTAGATTTCTTGTAAGAAGATATGTCAAAGAGATCCAGTTCTCTACTGACACTTGAAGAGTGTGAACAGCCGAAGGGTTCTCTGCCCACACTTTGAGAGTGTGAAAGGATAAAAGGGTTCTCTGCCCACACTTGGAGAGTGTGAAAGGATGAAGGGTTCTCTGCCTACACCGAGAGAGTGTGAAAGGACGGATGATTCTCTGCCAACACTGGGAAGAGTCTAAAAGGATGACGGTTCTCTGCCGCACCGGGTAGTGGTGGAAGAGAGTTTTGTAAAGGCTTCTCCGCCTTGCTGTGGGTGAAAAAGGAGAGTCACTAGTGGTATTAGTGCATTACTCGGAGGGTGCCTCCGGGGAGTGGATGTAGGTCGTATTTGTCCGAACCACTATAAATCTTGTGTCTTTTTATTTTCTGCTTCCTTTTAATTTTTACTATATTAACTTGTGGTTGAAAAATCTCTTTTTATAAAATTCACTAAAGTTAATTCTCAGATTAAAATTTTTTAAAAGAGGAATTAATTTTTTTAATTACCAATTCACCCCTCCTCTTGGTTAGCCACTAGGACTTAAGCTTAGGTTTAACAACCTAATTCATATTGAATAATTATCAATAGCTACATGCCTTAGGAAGAGAGCTCACTAACTATGAGAAAGTTAATAAAATTTTGAGATGTTTACCTCCTTCCTTTGATGCTAAGATGACTGCTATCACTTAATCCAAGGATTTAAATATTTATTCTATCGATAACTTACTTGGATCACTCATTGCTTATGAGCAAGGAGTGAACCAAAGACAACTTGTTATAGGTGAGTAAAAGAAGGATAAAATTGTAGTGCTAAAGGCTAATGATATGGATTCTAACTCATATAGTTCTAAAAGTGATGATGTTGCCTTAATTATGTGGTAATTTGAAAGCTTTCTAAGGAAGAAATAAAAGCACCATAAAATTGGAACAAAGGTAAGAGTAGCAAGAATACTAAAGGCTTTTTTAATGTTATTTGCTTTGAATGTAGGAAGCCACAACATATAAAAGTTGATTGTCTTACACTAAATGCTCACTCAAGTAAGGAGAAGGGTTAGGAGAAATCCAAGTTCAGGAAGAATCATAAATAGATTCAAAAGACTTTCTGGGTGGATTCAACATCTATCTCCTCTGAACTGAAGAGGAGACTAAAGACTTGTGTTTGATGGTGGATGAACATCTCGGTCATTATGACAAAGAAGAGGAATGTGAACTAACCTACAATCAATTACTTGAAGTTCTTGAGAAAATACATTCATCATATAGAAAACTTAAGAAATTGCATGCTAGATTGAAATTATAATTTTTAAACTTGCAAAAAGAGCATGAAGTTTTTCTTAAAGATCACTCTACACTTGATAGCAATCACATGAAACTATTGGATGAGTTTGATGAATTGAACAAACAACACGAATTATTGAAATCATCCCACACTGAACTTGAAAATGATTTTAAAACATTTATGGATAATTTGAGAGTAGGGAGCACTATTTCAAAGTTGATAATGCTATTTTAAAAAGTGCTAACTCATTTTTTAAAGTTGAATTGAAAATACTTTAGGAAAATAAGACCCACACTCAAAATAATTTTTCAATCCAGAATTGAAGTCAAAAGCTTTGAAACCTAGGAAGAGGCACTATAACCCGAATAGATTAGTAAACCCTTTTCCTGATGTTAGATGTTTTTCATGTGACATGCTAGGACACATCTCCCACACTTGTACCATGCATCATAGAATACATTTGATGTGGAGACTCAAATTACATGATTCACAGCATAAGACACATTCATTACATTCTTCTTTCCATAAGAAGGGACTAAAACTTGTTTAGGTTCATAAATCTAAAATTTAATGATTTTGGAGGTGTTCTCACATATAAAACCTCATAAGAGCATATGGTACTTGGATAATAGATGCTCACGATACATGACTAGAGATGCCAATCAATTCATTTTGCTGGAGGTCAGGGCTTGAGGCAAGGTCACTCTTGAAGATAACACCACTATGAAAGTGATGGACATAGGTATAATTAGAAACTATAAGAGCCTTTTGATTGAAAATATTTTACTTGTTGATTGCTTGAAATAGAACTTGCTTAACATCAGTCAGCTTTGTGGTAAGAGCTTTATCATAATTTTTTTTTTCAAATACATGTATCATAAGATTGAATAACAATAGTGTTTTGTTGGGAAAAAAGGATTAACAATGTTTACATGCTTGATTTAAATAATATTGAATGTCTTGCATCTTTTTATTTAAAAACTATTGCTAACGAGTCTTAATTGTGGTATAGGAGATTATATCATGTTATTATGAAAACACTTAGAAACATAACCAAAAAAGACTTTGTGAGAGGAATCCCCAAGCTTAAGTTCACTAAGGACCACTTGTGTGATGCCTGTCAACTATGGAAATAAGTCAAATCCTCTTTCCATTCCATTAAGGACATTATCACCTCTAAACCTTTAAAAGTGCTTCACATGGATTTGTTTGGACCCATTAGCACTGTCATCTTAGGGGGAAAAGTCTATGGATTTGTGATTTTCAATGACTACTCGAGATTCTCTTAGACTATATTTCTGTCACATAAAAGTGAGTATTTTAATGAATTTAAATCCTTCTCTACTTGGATTCAAAAAAAAGTTAGGCTGTGAGATCTTAACCATCTATAGTGATCATGGTGGAAAGTTTAAAAATATGAGATTTGTAACTTTTTATGAGGAGCAAGGGATTAATCACAACTTTCAGCTCCTAGGACCCCTCAGTAGAATGGGGTAGCTAAAAGGAAAAATATGATCTTAGTGGAAGTTGCTAGAGCAATGCTCACTGAGTATTCACTTACAAAATACTTTTGGGGAGAAGAGGTGAATACAACTTGTTATATGTTGAATAGGGTGAATGTTAGATTCAAACTAAATAAGACACCCTATTAAATCCTTAAGGATAGGACACCCAACCTTTCTCACCTCTATATCTTTGACTGTAAGGTTTTTATTCTTAATAATGGGAAATCACTCTTAGGAAAATTTGATTCAAAATATCATGAATGAGTGTTCTTAGGATGTTCAAGTGTGGGGATATCCTTTAGAGTGTTTAATAAGAGGACATTGGTGGTGGAGGAGACTACTCATACAGTGTTTGATTAATCTAATCTTAATAAGTCTAGAGTTGAGGAAGATGATAGAGTACATGAGATTACCCAAGGAGTTGAAACTATAAATATAGAGAAAAGGGTAGGGCCTCAAAACATTGATGGAGTAGATGAGATTATTCAAGGAGTAAAAATTATAAATATGGAGAAAAGGGTAGAACCTCAAAACATTATGCCTAGAGATTAGAGATTTTCTTTGAGTCATCCTGAAGAACTAATCTTAAGAGACCCTTTTAAAGGTGTTAGAACTAGGCATAGACTTAGAAAAGAAGTTAACCACTCAGCCTTCATCTCAATGACTGAACCCCCAGCATTAATCATACCCTTTCTAATGAAATCTAAATCTTCACCATGTAAGAGGAATTAAACCAATTTATTATGAATGATGATTGGGAGCTTGTAGAAAGATCGAAGGACTAAATTATAGTAGAAACCAAATGGGTCTTTAAGAATAAAATTAATGATTATGGTGTGGTGGTTAAGAATAAGGCGAGATTGGTGACTAATGGGTATAATAAAGTAAAAGGGATTGATTTCAAAGAGATTTTTTCCCATGTAAAAAGATTAGAAGCAATTAGAATACTATTAGTCTTTGCCTGTTATAAAGGATTTAAGATTTTCCAAATGATGTCAAGAGTGTCTTTTTAGATAGGATAATAAAAGAAGGTATAATTGTAGAGCAACCCTCAGGTTTTTAGAGTTCTCAATTTCTAAATCATATTTATAAATTAAAAAAAGGCCTTATATGGATTAAAATAGGCACCCAGAGCTTGGTATGAGAGGCTTAACACATTCCCACTAGAGAAGAAGTTTGTTAAGGGGAGCATAGACACCACCCTTTTTCTAAGAAAAGTAGGAGAAGAGTTACTCATTATTTTGATCTATGTTGATGATATTCTTTTTAGATATTTTGATAAAAAATATTTGATGATTTTTGTTAAATAATGAGTAAGGAATTTGAGATGAGTATGATGAGATAATTATCCTATTTTTTGGGGTTTATCATAAGAAAAATAGATGATGGAACCTTTCTTAATCAATCAATATACATTAAGGACATCTTGAAGAAATATGAAATAGATAATGCCAAGCCAATAAACACTCCCATGAGCTCTAGTGTTTAGTTAGATAATAATTCAAATGAAAAATCTCTTGATTAAAAGAAGTATAGAGAAATAATTAGATCACTATTTTATTTGACTGTTAACTAACCTAATATAATATTTAGTATTTATCTCTGTGCTAGATTCAAGCTGATTCTAAAGAATCCCACTTGATTGCAGTTAATAAAATCCTTAGATATCTCTTAGAGACCCAAAACATAGGAATATGGTATCTTAGGCATAATACTTCTTTTAAAATTATTGGATATTCTGATTCTGATTTTACAGGGTGTGGGGTGGATAAAAAGAGCACTTCTAGAACTTGCCAGTTCATAGGTCAATCCTTAGTCTCCTAGACTAGTAGAAAACAAAACTCTTTTGCACTTTCTACTGCTAAAGTTGAGTATATTATCTTAGGAAGTTGTGTGGCCCAAGTCCTTTAGTTAAAGTAATAAATTCTAGATTTAAGATTACTTGTAGGTATAATTTCAACTCTATATGATTACACTAATGCCATATATATCTCTAAAAATTCTATCTAACATTCAAGAATCAAACACATTGATATAAGACATCACTTTATTAGGGATCATGTTATTAAAAGAGATATTGAGTTACACCACGTAGTAAAAACCAACTGGTTGACATCTTTACTAAACCACTAGCTTTTGACACATTCAACATCTTAAGAACTAGATTGGGATTAATTGACATAAATACATGAACTTGGTGATTTTAAACTCTGAATTTTCTATTTTCTAATCTTTCTTTTATTTTTTTGAGTGTTGATCTTTATTTATTTGCTACTAACTTTCTGTGCTTTCATTATTTATATTATTATTTCTTTTAATATTCTTTTGGTCACTACTAAAATGATATTTTTTGCCATATTTTTATTTTTAAAAATTTCTAATCAATGATTGACATTCCTAAATCAGTTCAAGATAAAAACACCGTTGATTGTTTCCATTCCTCTAACTCCTTTTAATAGTGTAATTTTCTTTTCTAAATAAAAGTATATCTCAAATTAATAACTGGACTTTGCAATTGAGATCTTTTCTATTTTCTTACAGTAATCTATCTTATATAATTAATATTCAAAGTCATTAAATCACTTTTAAGCTTTCTTAATCATGTTATTATATTTATCATATTAATTTGAATCTATTTTATGGTTTACTCATCCTTATATTAGAGAGTTTTCTTCTTTAATACATTGAAGATTGTTTTCACAACTGAGAGTATTTAAAAGCTTTGAAAGAGAGCTAGTTTGCAAAAATGACAAGAGATATAAAACAAAATGATGCGTAATGATCGCCAAATAATTGAAAGATACATAAAGTGTATCAAAAATTAAAAGATGCACAAAGTGCGCTAACTAATTGACAAGAGGTAAAAAGTGAGACCACAAGAAAGCAAGCTTCCTTCTCTTTCAAACCTTTAAATCATAGAAGAATTCATTTATCACTTGATATTTTTAAAGACTTGATTTTGAAATTCATGATCGTGACTAATTACTTTGCTATATTATTATATAAGATATTTTTTTGGAATGAAGTTTTGAATGGATCATTTTTTCTTATCCAATTACTTTTTCTGAGTTAGTTCTTTATTTTTAAAAGATAGTTTGCTTTGTAAGAATTCTAAGCTAGGTTTAATAGGATCGGTTGTTCTATAATTTTTTGGATTTCGATGATGTTAACTCATTCTTTTTTACAAACTTTTAATTCAATTACATGGAAATTTTATCATATTCTTACTTTGATAAAAAAAAACTTTGTTTTTCTATTCTTTTTGGTCCTTTTTACCATCGTTTTGTTGTTTTATATGTAATTTTTACTTGTTTTTTTGTGATGTTTTTAATGTAATGCTTTCATACCGCTATTAGTTTCTATTTTGTATTTTCTACTTTGTATTTCTTTTCTATTTCATCCTTCTTGTGATGTCTAAATGGAGAGTAGTATTAGTGTTAGAGTTATTGTTGTTTATGTTATATTATATAATTGTATCATTTAGTATTTTTACTATTTTAGTTGTATCTAACCTGCTTGTTTTAGTATAATTTACACTACTTGTTTATACTGTTCTCCTTTACTTGATTTTATGTCTTATTAATCTAATTGAGTTGAATTTCCTAAAAAATATTTTTCATCATAAAAAAGGGGGAGATTATTATAAACCTGGATTCAAGGATTATAATTTTGATGATAGCAAACATTTTTTGTATTCATTTTCTCTACTACTGTTATTACTGCACATCTATTTTGGTTGCCATACTATTAAATTTTTAGGTCCACAAGGTTAATTATTAATCAAGCCAACTCAAGATTGGGTATATTAGGTCTGAGTCAGTGTATAAGTGTAGTTCCAGTGGCTTTTCCTTTTCTTAAGTCAAACATAATAAGGTGGATCTTGATGCTATGTTACCTTGCACACACACACTCAGGAAAAATAATTTTGTAAGTTTAAGGGTTTTCTATTATTGATCACATCATACATGATGATCCCAATTCATCCTAGATGATAAATTAAAAATAGAAACCCTAATTAGGGCTCTTAGGTTAAGGCAACCAAATTAAGAAAATCATCCTGGATGATATTTATAAATCAGAAAGAATCAACTGCCAAACTCTTTTAGGTATTATATTATTTTTAGAAATCATACAGGATGATCCCATATCATCTTAGATGATTTATTATAATCATGCTTATATTAATTAGGTGATTAAAGAAAGTAATTATGATTTGATTGATTGATCATATCATTTTTGACGATTATAGGATCATCCTGGACGATCAATTAAAATAATTTTAATCTTCTCCTGGATCACCTGGACGTTCAGAGTGATATGCTAAATGATCAGTTAAAATTCTTCATCATCCAAGTGTATCACCTAGATGACCAAAACAATATGATGTATGATAATCCCTAATTTTGAACTAATCATACAGGATGATTTAAGAATCATCCTGGAAGATACATTATATTTCTTCACAATCCAACATATATCTTCTAGATGACTAGAACAATGTGCTGGATGATATGTATGATTTTAAACTAATCATATAAGATAATGTCCATATTATCCTAAATGACTAGAACAAATAAGGCTTCTAATCATCCAGCCCTCCCAAATTGTCATAGCTGAAAGGGTTGAAAAATACACTGATTATATAGAATAATCTGTCAATCATTCTGGAAGATCTATCGATTCTCCTAGATGATCTTTGATGGCAAGTTATAAATTTGGGCCAATTTTAAGCCCTTCTTTATAAGATCTATTGATTATTGAGATTGAGATCTTTTGCTGGTGTTCTGACCTGAGAGAGGCAAGAGAAGGAGAGGGAGTGCTTGGGAGAGAGAGAGAAAATCTTGTGAGGGGTTCACAAAGGTTTCTCCAAGAAAAAAGCTGGGTCATCTTCTCCAGTCATCATCCCTAGTTCCTTGGTGGCTCTAAGGAGATCTTCATCAGTACAAGGTCAAGGTTCTCTGCCTTCTTCAGAAGGAACTAAAATGAGTCAAGGTTCTCTTCTTACTTTAGGTGGAAGAAAAAGGAGGTTGGGTTCTTTGCCTTATCAGGGTTGATGAAAAGGAGTTTATAAAGGCTTCTCTACCTTGTTATGGGAGCAAAAGGAGAGTCACTTTGTTTTAGTGTAATACCCAGAGGAGAGGCTTCGGGGAGTGGACGTTGGTCAAATTGACTAAATCGCTATAAAATTTGGTGTGTTCTTTCTGTGTTACTTCCACACTTTACTTTTCCACATATTAAAATTTTATTATTGGTTACATTTGTTTTATAATATTCAAAAAGATTTTAAAAAGTTTTTTACTTTGTGTTTGAGAATTTTTTAAAAGTACCAATTCACTCCCTCTCTTGGGTAGCCTCAGGCTAGTTCATAAGGCTTTAACAACCCTAACAAACTTTGAGGTCATATAGCCCATACTTGCACAATCCATCATAGGATACATCTAGTATGGAGGTTAAAATTCATCATAGCATAACATACATTCATCTCATTCATTCAAGCATAAGGTGAAACTTAAACTCACTTAGGTTTCCAAATGTAACCTTTGAATAACTATATAGGGTTGCTTTCAAAAAGGCTTAGTGAGAACATGTGGTACCTAGACAGCAAATGCTCAAGGCTCATGATTATGATATAAAGCAATTCATCACAGTGGAGGCCAGGCTAGGAAGCAAGGTGACACTAGGAGATAACATCGTTAGGAAAGTGGTGGGCTGAGGTGTAATCGACAATGCTAAAAGCTTTATTTTTGAAAATGTTTTATTTGTTTATAGTTTAAAATATAATTTACCAAGCATTGGTCAACTGTGTGATAAAGGTTTTGACATAAAAATTCTTTCTAAAAAATGCCTATTTAGTTTAAATGGAAAACTTGTGTTAGATGAAAAATGAATGAATAATATTTACAGGCTATATTTAAACTGAATTAAATATTCAAAATTTTATATGTTTGAAAATAATAGTTGATGATTCTTTTCTATGGTATAGAAGTCTATGTCATGCAAGCATAAAAACTCTTAGGAAGATTATCCAAAAAGACCTAGTTAGAGGCATACCTAAGTTAGAATTCACTAAGGACCACCTTTGTGATGCCTACCAACTAGAAAAATAAGTCAAGTCTTCATTTCATTTGATTAAGATATCAACACCTTTAGGCAACCTGAATTCTTTCATCTAAATCTATTTGGACCTATCAAAATAACCAATTTAGGAGGGATGATATATGGATTTGTAGTAGTAGATGACTTCTCTAGATTTACTTGGGTTAGATTCCTAGCATATAGAAGTGAGTCATTTGAGGAATTCAGGACTTTATCCACTTGGATTCAAAGTAAATTAGGATGTGAAATTTTAACCATTGATAGTGATTATGGTGGAGAATTTAAAAATGATAGGTTTGATTCTTTCTATCAAGATATATATATATAAATATAACATAGAACCTTGGTAGAAGCTACTAGGGTAATGCTAGCTGAATACACTCTCCTTAGATACTTTTGAATAGAAGCAGTGAAAACTACTTGTTATATTTTAAATAGGGTGAATGTTAGATCGAAGTTGAATAAGACACCCTATAAACTTTTTAAGGGTGGGACACCCAATCTTTCCCACTTACATGTCTTTGGATATAAATGATTTATCTTGATAAATGGAAAACCTCCTTTAAGAAAAATTGATCCAAAATCTGATGAAGGAGTCTTCTTAGGTTATTCATTTGTAGGGAAGGCCTATAGAATCTTTAATATGAGGACCTTAGTAGTAGAAGAATCTACCCATATTATGTTTAATGAATCATATATGACCTATGAATCTCAACTTGAAGAAGAAGTGGAAATCATTTAAGGGGTATAAGCCATTGCTATAAATGATAGAGCAGAAACTCAAGATTAATTACCTAGAGATTGGAGATATTCCTCTAGTTATCCTAAAGAACTTATCTTAGGAGACCCATCTGAAGGCATTAGAACTAGGTATAGACTTAGGAATGAGGTTAGTCATTATGTATTTATCTCATATAATATAATTCAATAATATAGGTTTTTCCTTATCTGATGAATTTTGGATCCTAGCAATGCAAGAAGATATAAATTAGTTTGTTAAGAATAATGTTTGGGAGTTGGTAGTAGGCCTAAAGATTAGAGTGTTATATGAACCAAATGGATTTTTAATAATAAAATGAATGACTCTGGCATAATAGTAAGAAATAAGACTAGGTTTGTAGCTAAGGATTATAATTAGTTTGAAGGAATTGATTTTAAAGAAAATTTTTCCCCTGTAGCTAGACTAGAAGCCATTAGGGTGGCCTTTTCTTATTTTAAAGGATTTAAGAGTATCAAATGTATGTTAAAAGTACTTTCTTAAATGGGGTAATTAAGGAGGATGTATATGTTGAGCAACTCCTAGGTTTTGAGAACTTAAAATTTTGAAATAATCTATTCAAGCTAAAGAAGGCTGTATATGGGTTGAAGCAAGCACCTAAAACTTGGTATGAAAGGTTGAGCATATTTATTCTAGATAGAGCCTTTGTTAAGGGCAGTGTAGAAATGACCCTCTTCCTAAAGAAAGAAGGAGAAGAATTATTTATTGTCCAAATTTATGTTGATGAAATCTTTTTTGGATCCTTAGATAAAAACCTATGTGTTGAATTTTTAAAAATAATGAGTTGAGAGTTTTAGATGACTATGATGGGAGAGATAATTATTTTTTTGAATTTAGTGTAAAGAAGATGGATGATAGAACTTTTCTTAGCTAATCAAAATTCATTAACAAAATTCTTAAAAAATATGAAATGGAAAATGCTAAAGAAATCCACACTCCCATGAGCTCAACTAGTCAGTTAAACAAGGACATAAGTAGAAAAATAGTTGATCAAAAGAAGTATAGAGAGATAATTGAGTCACTCCTTTACTTAATTTCTAGTAGGCCTAATATCATGTTTATTATTTATCTCTATGCTAGATTTCAAGCTGACTCAAAAGAATCCCACATGACTGTTGTTAAAAGAATTATTAGATATCTTTTAGGAATTCATAACTTAGGAATATGGTATACTAGAAATAACACTTCTTTTGAGATCCTATGATAATCTGATTTTGACTTTGCAAGTTTTATGGTTGATAGAAAAAGTATAGATGGAACATGCCAATTCATAGGACAATCTTTAATCTCATGGTCTAATAGAAAACAAAACTCTATAGCCCTATCTACTACTAAATTAGAATATATAGCTATAGGGTATTATGTTGCACAAGTCTTATGGCTTAATTGATAAATCTTAGGTCTTGGACTACCTGTTGGTACCAATCAAATCATGTGTGATATCACTCAAAAAATTTTATCGAACATTCAAGGACCAAATACATGGACATTAGATAATATTTCATTAGATACAATATGACAAAAGGGGATATAGAGCTACATCATATAACTACCGAAAATTAATTTGTAGATATATCTACTGAACCCCTAGCCTATGACCTCTTTAGCACCTTGAGGACTAGACTATGTATTATAGACATTCATGCTGAACTCAAGTAAATAAAATTTGTTATCATTTAAAATCAAAATTTTTTGTGTTACTTATATGTGTTTGTTTTTTGGTGCTTGTTGATTCATGTGTTGTCATTTTTTTGGTTTTATTAAAAAGGGTATTTTTTAATCATCACATACACGCTCTTCACTAGATTAAAAAATGATGAAAACCAAAATTTTCTTATCGTAATGTACGATCCATGATTCGTACTATAAGAAATGACCACTTATACACAAATCACATCCATTAACCAAATCAAAGGCAAGATGAGTTCAATTATTGGTGATCGTAATGTATGAACCACACTTTGTACTATATGATACTTATGTTTGAATCTATTAGGATGAATACAATATAGTTGGTATGATCATAATTATAATTTGTACTATATAAATTTTTATTCATACTATATAATGTATTTAGTCAAAAGTTGTTCATGAAAGTTCAAGTAGGTTGTTAGATCTTATTGAATTATTCCAAGGCTAATCGAGAGGGGGGCAAGTTGATAATTTATAGTGGTTCAGTCTAAACGAAACCTATATCCACTCCCTGGAGTCTCCTTCCCCAAATATTGTACTAAATCAAAGTGGTTCTCCTTTTCCCCCATAGTAAGATGGAGAAGCCCTTACAAACTCTCCTTTACCAACCCGGTGTGGTAGAATATCGATGTCCTTTTTCACCCTCCTGGTGAAGGCAGAGAACCTTTATCTTTCTCAATCTCCTGATGATGGTAGAGAATCTTAACCCTTTTACCCTCCTAGTGAAGGTGGAGTAACTTGACAAAATGTTAAAGATCTTCTCTCAAAAGCCTCTAAAGAAGATGTGTAGAAATTTAAATAAGACAAAGAGATCATCGCTTTGGGAAACCTTGTGAATTCCTCACAACTCCCCCTCACTTGATCTCTAACACTTCACTCTTAAAATCTCTCCCAAACACTCACACTTAATGGCCCTCTCAAGAGAAAATTATAATGAAATTATTGAGTGTCAGTTTTTAGGACTCTTATATTAAAAACATAAGAAAAACTATTCAAAAAACTAAAAATTACAAGTGAACCAACTTCAGATTATAATAGTATAATCTTAGATCATTTGTATGAATAGTTTAAAAATCTAGGTACAATCCAGTATGAATCTTATTTCATACTCTATCAGTCATCTGTACGAACTAACATCGTACTATACTAACAGTTCAAAATTGAACCTATTCATTTGGTATGATCCAGTATGAACCATATTTTATACTTTATTAGTCATCTGCATAAACTGACATCGTACAATACAAATAGTTAACATAATTCATGCTTCAATTGGTATGAACATAGATGACCCCACTTCATTTTCTATCAATCATCTGTATAAATTAACATCATATAGTATGAATAGTACAAAAATAAATGAGTTTGTTTGGGATGAAGTGGTACACACTTAATTTCATACTCTATCGATCGTTTGTACGAATTAACATCATATAATAAAGCATTACAAAAAAAGTTATTATTTGATTAACTTCATTTTGGAGGAAAAAAATATGACAAATCATCCAGTACAATTATAAATCATACAATATAATTAGTTTTAACTTTTTAAGTTTTAACTCTCTCCCCTAGTTTGTGTGTGTACACGTTTACCCAATTACAATCATAGTCTCTCAGACTCAAGATAAAAAAAAATTACACACTTCAATACGTGAAAACCTAATATACTCTATCTTGAAGTCTTCAGTAGTCTGGAGTATGATTTTCTTTAAATATTAGTACACATAAATAACAAATAGAAAATATCTAGTACATGCTAGGAGAAATGATAAAATAACAAAACAATTATATTTTTCTTTTATAAAAAAAACACATTCTCAAGCTGGATTTTGTAATTGCAACAATCTCTCTTTTTTGATGATGACAGAAATTATTATTGTTTGAATTACAAATAAAATTCTTTTCTCCTAAACTCCCCATCAATGAAGTTAAAAATAAAAAACATGGAAAACATAAAAATTTCAGCCCATATTTTTTTTTAATTTTGTTTTTATAAACAAACATAAAAACAAAGTAGATGAAACACAAGAAAACATAAGGAAACCAGATCAATAAATAACCTCTTCTTAAGAACATAAATTCTAAACAAACTTAAAATAAAAAATAAGTAAAAACAAGACCAAAAGAATTCAAACAAAACATAAATATAACACAATAATAACTCAAACCAAAATACAAATAATAACCTCCCTTTATTTAATCATAAGAAAAAATTAATCCCCTGAAAAAAAAAACAAAGTTGCGATAGACAAATCTAATAGATGATAAAGAAGAGAATTCTAAATTATTTACACTAACAACATTAAAGTCTTGATTTGAAAAAAAAAACTCAACTTTAAAATTAAAGAATAATTTAGATTATAAAAGTTAAACAAGTTCAATGTTCACTCTAGAAAGCAAAAATATTAAATAGAATAATCATCACAAAATTAATTAAATAGAAATATTATAGTTTCAAATTAAATAGTTAAAAGTATCATTTAATGCAAGGATTTTTCTTATAATTAAAGTAGAGGAAAGAACTAAATATAGCGTGGGCTCATTTTATGCCTCTTTATGAATAAGAATTGTTTGAGTGGTGAACATTACGCATCTTTTTATTTGGCTCATTTTGTGCCTCTTTCCAAATTTGGCGAACATTGTACTTCTTTTCATGTTGGGCTCATTTTGTGCCTCTTTTCAAATTTGAAACATTTTGTGCATCTTTTGACATTTCGTTCTTTCCACAACCTAACTTAGTAAATCTTAGCTTGCATGATTATCTTCCAAACAAAAGAAAATCCTTTCTTGTTTAAAGAAGAATAATCCACAAAATAAATTCCTATTATTAAGAATAAAATTAACACATTGAATAAGAAAATAAAAGGAAAAATTAAAAATTATAACTATATGATACAGCTTTATTATAATATTGAAATGATCTTATTAACTAAATTTAATTTGCAAATTAATTTAAAGTTTAAGAAGAGAAAAAACAATTTTTCTAGGAACTTAAGTTGCAGTACAAGATATTTTAATTTTTTTTCTTAAATCAACATTAGTAATTTGAATAATAGAAACTAAAAGAAAATTCGAGTGAATTAAAAACCAACACAAAGACAAGCATTTCATTACCAACATATAATACAAGTATAACTTGATACATAAATACAAAACATCTCAATCCATCACATAAATACTAAAGAGAAACACAACATACATAAACTATAATAGAAAATAAAAGCTAAAAAGCTAGAGGATCCTTATCTGGAGGCGGCCCATGGGGAAAGAACATGGTAAAGTAGCTATTAATTATAACTACTTGAGTGTTGATAGAATCAAACTACCCTCTTACCCAGCCCATATCCTCATTGTATTTGGCATTTTTCTGGTCTAAGTGAGTCTCAATATGATCAAATCATTGATCAAAATGAGACTCAAGTCGATTAAAATGCTGTAACATTTCTTGATAAAAATGATGATGAAGTCTGGGAGCAGGTGCAGGAGCAAGTACTTGTACAAGTTATCCTTCATGAGATTCTTCTCCCTCATCCCCTCAGTCACAACTAAAAAATGAATGAAAGGAAGCATTAGTGAAATAGATTGGAAGATTACTTAGTTGATCGAGATGAATCAAATTGTATTTCTTTTCAAGAATATAAGCTACCATGTGTACAAAAGCCACATTCTTTATTCTTCTATTATTAGGAAGTCCAATTTTAGTAAGTTTATAGATGTAGTCCACAATCAATTAGGCATCATTAATTGGAGGGTTTGACATTATAAAATATGTGATTATAGAAAGCAAAAGAGTGAAGTTGATTCGATCATTAGCTTTAGGAATAATGGATGTTCATAAAATATACTGGATGATCCTAGCATTTTGATTCAAACTATATACAAAAGGTAGGTGATTGATTTAAGTGACACCTCTAAGAGTTTGATTTATGATAGAGTAGTCAAAATCAGACCTCGAAGTCATAGTGTGTCCTTTTACTCCTTTTGTTCTAAGGCATAGGAAAGTCTCGAAATCCTCCTTAGTAATCTCTACCCTCTATTTAAAAACATATGAGGACATTATAATATTATTTTATCTCATTCTCAGATTAGCAAGGAAATAGTGAAAGGTATCATAATGGAAAACATAGATTAAGGTGAGAATGAAAGAAAATTGAGTAGAATGAAAAAGAGGAATTATTAGTTTAAAAAATTTCTTAATCAAACAATAATTTTAAACCTCTTGATACAAAAATAGAACTAATTTTACAATAAAAAAATAGATATTTCAACCACAGATCAAATCATAAAAATTATAAAAATTAAAATGCGATGAAAGTAATAAGAAAGAATACCCCAAATTTTATAGTGGTTCAGTCAAATCTAAACTATGTCTACTCCTTAGAGAGACGCCCTCTCTAAGTATTATACTAAAATTGAAGTGACTCTCCTTTTGCTCCCACAGCAAAGCAGAGAAGTCTGTACAAACACTATTTCACCTCCTCGGTGTGGTAGAGAACCATGATTCTTTTAGAAGGAGAGAACCTTAATTAACTCTATTTTTACCCTCCTAGTGATGGTCAAAGAACCACAAATATATTTTCACCCTCTAGGTGATGGTTAGAGAACCATGAGATTTGATGAGGAACTTCTTCTATGGAGCCACAGTGATTCCAGGCAGATGCGTATAGGCACTAGGCAAGATTTTTGCTTGGAGCAACTTTGTGAATCCCCTCACAACTTCTTCCTCAAAAAATTTCTCTCCCATAAGCTCCCTCTCAAAAAGACGAAGCAACCATAGATATCTAACAAGAGTGTTATAGATCCTTAAATAGAGGGCTTAAAAAAACCATAATTTCTAAGCCATCTATCTTCTATTTGTACATTACAATAGACATATAATATTGTACGATCAATTTAATTTAGAGTTTTCCAGTAAGATTTTTAGATGAACTATTAATACTATACTGATTGTATGGTATGATCAGTATAAAAATCATGTATTTCATTTGGTACGCTACGAGGGATAACTAATTTCATTACCAGTTTATTATACAATACAAACACGTTCGTATAGTATATTCAATCATAATAATTGTCCATGATTTAATTACCTTATAACATGGGATTAATTAAGAAAGATATTAATTAGGGATTATAATATGATCTAAATCATATTGTATGATTAGTACAGAATTAGTATCTTTCTTCACCTTGGTGGCTAGGGTTTGGCAGAGCACAACAGATTGTATGATATGAGATTAAAGCATACAATACAATTCACGTAACATATAGTACAAAGAAAAAATCGTACAATATGAATTATTAAAAAAAGAGACTCTTTCAAAAGATATTTCAATCTCCCCCTGTGTGTGTTAAAGATTAATTAGCAAAGATATCCATCCAAATATATGATATGACTCAAGAAAGAAAAAAAAATATAAAATAAATTAAAAATAACAGATCCAGTCTTGAGTTGATCAGAATTGTATGTGAATGACAGACATAATTCCTGGAACATTAGTACACACAGAACTAAACATAATAGTACAAAAAAAAAAATTAGACACAATAATGCTTGTTATCTTAAAAATAGAAAAATAGTGTTTAGATCATATATGCAACAATCTCTCCCATTTTGATGATAACAAACATTATTGTTTAGGTTTTTCAAAAAAATTACTTTCTTCTAAAAAATCTCCCGTATAAAGGATAACAATACAAAATAAAGAGACAATCAAGAAACATAAGTCTCCCTATTTGATGAAAATAAATTTCAAGTAAAAGAAGTATAAAATGGGAGTGTAAAAAGAAACAACAACAATAATAACAAAACAACAATAACAATAAACAATAAAATACTACTTCTCCTTTTGGCATCACAAAAAGAAGGTAACAAAAAGAATAGAAAAAAACACACAAACAAAAATATAAATAGAAATATAAATAAAACATGGAAACAAACATATGTAAAAAGACTAAAAACTCAAAATATCACACCTCTATTAACTTGCAAGGCCATTTTCAGAAGTAATAAACTTACCCTACACACAAAAAAGACAACTAAGAGAATCATTGACTATCTTGCAACTAAAGGATTTGGATTCTAGAGTTTCCACATATGGCTCACCAACTTTACATGCTAAAATCATTTATTTAAACAAAAAAATCTAATACAAGAATTACAATTAGATTAGAAAACTTAGACTTTTAGACTGCTAGCATGAAATATATTGAATAGAATAATGCTATAAAAATGATGAAGGAAGAATAAGGTTTTTCCAGAATCAATTAATAAGCATATTATGAAACATCAAAATTTCTAAGACTTAAAGATTTACCAAAAAGGGAAGCTAATTTAGAATGGGCTCATTTTGTCCCTCTTTAACTAATTTTATGCTTACATTACACATCTTTTATTTTTGATACACTTAGTGCATCTTTTATTTTTGGTGTCATTGCACATCTTTTGATTTTGTGCTCATTTTGTGCCTCTTTTGAATATTTTACAAATTGCTTCCTTTCTAAATATCTAAGAATCTTAATTACAAGATTATCTTCCAAATAGAAGAGAAGAATAACTCATTCTCATATATATGGAGGAATAATCTACAAAGCAAACTCGAGCTTTTCTAATATGAATAAAAGCATGTTATAGAAAAATAATAAAATTCATTCGTTGAATTTGTAGAATTTATCCATGATATAAAAATATGATGTAGAGTGAAAAAGATTTCATTTCAACCATTTAATTCTAATTTGATTTAGATTTTTAAGCATTCACAAGGAGTTATCAGGCAAATAAATTAAAATGGGGTATGTAAATTCATGAATTTTGATTTTGTTAGTGTAAAATTGTCAGCAATTACATATTTAAACATTTTTATGTAGAAGTAGAGGTATGTTTACACAATCAGAAAAATCATAGTTCAGGCCAAGGAAAGTCATACATTATGATCTAAATCATACTATGATCTAAATCATATAGTATGAACTCATTTGTATAGTACGATTATATTTGCACAATACAAATTGAATCATATAGTATGAGTTACTTCGTACAATATGATACAAGTCATACAGTATGATGAATAGAGAGCATTGATTTGGTAGACAACTAATTTTTAAGCAAAGTGCACAGAAATGAGATTCTATGAGCATAAGGAAATAGAAGGAAATACCATTTAAGAGAAAACCTTTTTATTTTTATTATTTTTTTTTAAGAAAAAGAAAAAAAAAAAATACAATAAGGACTTAAAAGAAGATTTCATTCCAAAATAAAATATAAATAGACATGCATAGACTCAAAAGTAAATAGTACAATCACAACAAGAACAAAAGAAGCTAGTACGGTGATGGATCTTGATCAGAAGGTGGAGGTGGTTAGAAAAATTGGCTAAAATTGTCATATTGCTATTGGATTGTAGTGAAGTGATGTTGAATATTTTCAACTTGCTTCCCGAACGAACCCATATCATTATCGTGTTGGATCTACTATTGATCTAGGTAAGTCTCCAATCTATCATATCTTTAAATTAGCTCCTCATACTAATAGTGGTGAGGAGATGGTGTAGGTGAAGGATTAGTTGTAGGGGTAGCTTCTTCTTCATTATCAAAGAGAGGATCTTCATGCTCTTGATCCCTATAAAATAGTATTCAGAAAGAGGCATCCAAAATGTAGATTGGAATGTTATCATGAGGTGCAGTATATGTGATGTTGTATTTTCTAAACATGATATATCCTATCATATGTCATAAGTAAATGTTATGCTTTCTTCTTTTAGATGGGAGTCAAATGCAAGTGAGGTTTTGGATGTAGTCAATTAACATTTGAGCTTCATCCATTTGGGTATTTAACATGATGAAATAGGTAACAATTGATAGTAGTGGAGTCATATTTATTCAGTCTCAAACTTTAGGTAAGATTGAGGTTCTCAGAATATGTTGGATAACCCTAGAATTCTTGTTAAGGGTCCGAACCAAAGGTTGGTGAAGGTCAAGGGTAACTTTTCTTAATAGAAGGTTCACAACACTTCAGTCAAATTAGATCTAGAAGACATGGCTAGAAGTTTATTCCCTTGGGTGTTCACTTGAAGGTGGATTCCTATGTCTTCCTTAGTTATTTCTACATTTTGGCACCACACCTGGGAGGTCATAACCGTGGCATCCCCACTAATCTTAAAATTTGTGAGAAAATCATGCAAGAGTTTAGAATGGAAGGGACGGGCTAAGGTTAGCATAAATTGAAGTGAAATTAAGTTAAAACACTCATTATAGGGAAGCTAAAAGCCTGTAGATTTAGAAGTCTTGAGGGTGTAATCTTGGCTTCCTTATACTCTTTGTAGGCAACTTCATTAGAAGCTGTTAAAAAACACTCATCCATAGTGCTTCGAGAGGAAGAAGCCCCCATGGTTTGACGACTGCATTTCACATAGACCATTGTAAGGATTTGAAAAGTAAGGAGAGAGGATTTGAGTAGAGATATAAAATGAAGTGAAGAGATTGATTATTTTAATAGAAAATAAATAGATCATATCATATGATTATGGGATTATACAGGATGATCGTATGTAATTATTTTGGCCATTTTATTTGACAAAAGGTATGTTTGATCATACAGTATGATCAGACATTGTACATGATGATTAGAGACATCGATCTTATCCCGAGGAGCCAAGCTATATCACTATTAACAAAAAGGTTCATATAGTACAAACGAACATTCATACAGTATGATCAACAATAAATTTCATACCAAACTGAATTCCATTCATCCTAAATGGAGTTGACAAGTGGATAGTACCATACGAGGAGGTTTTTATACAATTTGATGATCAATGATAAACATAACCCGAATCATTCATCAAGCTAAGGGTTGTGATTAATAGTGTTATGCAGATCATACAGTATGACTAGGTGTTCATATAGTATGATTATCATGATAGATACAATTTGTATCATTCATGAGGCCAAGTGTTGTGATCAACAGTTCTATTTAGATTGTATAATACGAATATGGATCATATAGTATGATTATGGATCATATAGAATGATTGTGGATAAAAAATTTCTATTTTGCAAAATAGATAGCGAGATTTAGTAAGGTGGTTTGTGTGATGATCAGAACACAATAATAATAATAAAACTATAAGAATAAGAACACGAAATAAAAAAAATCACAAAAAATGACAAGATTAAAACACATACATTGAGAAGTTCATGAATGGATGATTTCAAGTGATATGATAACAATCTTAATGGGTCTTTTGTGAGAGTCCCCAAATCCAAAGATCACGGGAGAACAGTTTTGGGATCCCAAGTGAGGTTGGGTCTCTTCTTAAATTTGGATAAATCATCAAAATGCATGTCATGCTATGTTTTATGCAATTTTGGTGTCCACTTGATGTGTTCTATGATGAAATGTGTAAGTGTGACTAATGTGTCCTAACTTGCCATATGAATAACATCTAACATTAGGAAAAGGGTTAACTAACCTCTGATAGTTATGGTTCCTATTCCTAGGTTTATGAGAAGAATGACATGATGAGTGCTTATAAATAAGTTTATTTTGAAAAGCCTTTACTTTTTCTAACAACATTTTATTAGCACTTTCAAGAGCAAAAATTTCAATTTTTAATGAGTGCTTATTGAGATCTAAAATGTTAATACATGCTTCTAACTCTTTAAATGACTTTTTAAAATCAAGATACAATGATTTCAAAGACTCATGTGTTTTAGATAAAGAAAAAAAAAATTCTTATTCAATTCATCATAAAATTCATCCAGTAAAGCCATATGATCCTTATCAACATCAGAATCATTTTTTCTAAGCATTTCATTTTCTTTTTGCATAAATGAGCATTCATTTTTCAATCTAGCTTGCTTCTTTTTCAGTTTCCTATAAGAAACATGAATTTCTTCTGAAATAGCAAGTAATTCATCATATGAAAGTTGACATACCTCTTATTGATTTGACTCATCAAGATAGTTGTTTGCCATTAAGCATTAATTTTTCACTTCCTCTTCTATTTCAATTCCAGATGAATCTAAAGCAGAGCCAGCTAAAAAAGATTTATGAGATTTTAGCTTGTCCTTATGGAACCTAGCTTTTTCTTCAGCATTCTCCTTACTTTGGAAGCCTTTAAGAGTTGGGCAATCAGTTTTAATGTTCCTTGTTTTCCAGCATTCATAACAGACAATATCATCAGAAGCTTTGGAATATCTATAATTTTTACCTTTGCTCCACTACTAATAATGCTTTTGCTTATTTATTAGAATTCTTCTAAACTGTCGAGTCATTAGGGCAATTTCTTCATCTCCTTCATTAGAGAATCTATCAAAATCATTAGCCTTAAGGGATATAGTTTTTTCTTTCTTTCTTTCTCCTACATCAAGTTGTCTTTGATACACTCCTTGTTTATAGGTAATGAGTGTTTTAAGTAAATTATTAATAAAATAAACATTTAAATCCTTGGATTTAGTAATAGTAGTAATTTTTGCATCATTGAAGAACAAAAATAACTTAGAATTTTATTTACTTTTTCAAAATTTGATAATTCTTTACCTAAATCATGTAGGGATGTAATGATTTGTGTAAACCTAGTATACATTTCAGATATGGATTCACTAGATTTGATGTGAAAGAGTTTATCTTCATGCAAAAAAAAAAAAAAGATTATTTCACTTCTCTTATTCCTTCATAAGTAATGCATAATCTACCCCAAATTTCTTTTATAGTAGTACAAGTAGATACAAGCATGTAATCTTCAGATTTACACGCATAAAAGAAATAGTTTAGGCATTTATCATTCAGTTGGGCTAAATCTTTATCATTAGTAGTCCATTCAAAAAAGGGATTTCAATTTTAACATCATTTACTTATCATAAAGGTGAAGTATAACCATCCAGAACAAGCATTCACATGCGATAATTAATTGATTGTAAAAAGTTAGACATGCAAATTTTCTAAAAATCAAAATATATATTTTGAAATAGAGGTGGTCTAGTAATTAAATATTGTTCCACAGTGTTTCTATTTCCAAAATTAGCCATGGATCAAAATTCAAATGTTTTCTAAAACTTGATTTTATGTTTGGCTCTGATACCACTTGAAAGTTCATGAGGGTGGTTAAACCCTAAAGAACTAGTCCCAAGGCTATCCAAGAGGGGAGGAGGGGAGGGTTGGGCGAATTGGTAGTTTAAACAATTTCTTAACCAAACAAGAATTTTAAAACCCTTGTTGAAAAAATAGAACTAATTTTAGAATAATAAAAATAAATATTTTGACCACATATTAAATCATAAAAAATGTACAAATTAAAATACGGTAAAAGTAAAAAGAAAGAATACACCAAATTTTATAGTGGTTTGGTCAAATCTGACCTACGTCCACTCCTTGGACACTCCCTTTCCAATTATTGCACTAAAATTGAAGTGACTCTCCTTTTGCTCCCACAGTAAGGTGGAGAAGCCTGTACAAATACTATTTTACCTCCCCGATGCGATAGAGAACCTTGACTCTTTTACATGTAGAGAACCTTAACTTTATTTTTACCCTCCTAGTGATGGTAAGAGAACTACAAATTTATTTTCAACCTCCACATGATGGTTAGAGAACCATGATCTTTGATGAAAAACTTCTTCTCTGGAGCCATAGAGATTCCAGGCAGATGCTTGTAGGTATTAGGCAAGATTCTTTCTTGGAGGAATCTTTGAATCCCCTCACAACTTCTTCCTCATAAAATCTCTCTCTCTCTCTCTCTCTTCTCTCACCAAGCTCTCCATTTTCTCTCCCTCAAGCTCCTTTTCAAGAAGACTAAGAAGCCAAAGATATCTAAAAAGAGTGTTAGAGATCCTTAAATAGATGGCTTCAAAAAACCCTAATTTCTAATCCATCCATCTTTTGTTCGTATATATGATAGATGTATTATATGATATTATTAGTTCAATTCAGAGTCATCCAATAAGTTTGTTCAGACTTAATATTCAAATTTTACAATACATCATACAACAGGACGATCATAAATCATATGGTACGATATGCATAAAATCCTTCTATTCATTTGGGATGATCCTTGGGACGGCCATCTTCGTACACAGGTGATCATCCAGAATAGTGGAGATCATACATTATGATTAGTACAAAAATCATGGATTTTGTTTGGTATGCTATGAGGACAACCAATTTCATACATGAGCTATCGTACAATATGAATAAATTCATACAGTACGATCAATCACAATAATTATCCATGATTTAATTACTTGATATCACAAAATTAATTAAAAAAGATATTAATTAGAGTGTACACTATGATCTAGATCATACTGCATGATTAGTATAGAATTAGTATCTTTCTTGACCTTAGTGGCTAAGGTTTAGCATAGCATAACATATCATACAAAATGATATTAAAGCGTATAATATGATACATGTATAATATAGTATGAAGAAATATCATATATAATGAATTATTCAAAAAATAGAATCTTTCAAAACATATTTCTATCTCCCCCTATGTGTTTGCAAGGTCGCTTAGCAAAGATATCCACCTTAATACATGATATGACTCAAGAAAGAAAAAATACATAATAAATTGAAAATAATGGACCAAGTATTGAGCTAATCAGAATTATAAGTGAATGATAGGCAAAATTCCTAAAAATATAGAACAAAATACAATATAATGGAAATAATATAAAGCAATATCAAACCTAATAATATTTGTTATCATGAAAACACAAACATAGTGCTTTGATCATATCTTTAACAAGTTATCATATAGTTGACTAGAATGAGAGAAAGATCCTTTGGAGTGTCAAGCCCGCTTTCTGCTACTTGCGATTTGGAGAGTTTTGAACACAAGATTATTTAATATTGAAAGAGATTTGTGAAGAAAACATAACAAATGCCATCCAATTTAAAGAAATTTGCATGATCGTATAGTACAATATAAGGTTTGTTCGTACGACTATGAGTTCGTACTAGACAAAAATCATTTCATACATATGAATGAAAAACTCTCAAAAATGAAATGGCTTTTTGTAAACTACCATTCTCAAGGATTCATTTCATACAACTTTTTGACAACAATAGGAACGTACAGATGAATAGGGGTTCATTCGGGACGATCTTTGAAAAATAAGTGCACTTCAAATTCCCCCCTATTAATATAGATAAAAATGAATAGCTTGTAAATTATGATAATGTATTCATACAATATGATATATTTATAAAAACATATTTTTTCCATATAAACTTAGAAAAATTATCATGCAAAATCTAATAATTTCGTACAGTACAAAAGTGGTTTATACATTATGACTAGAAAAAGAATTTTTAGATTTACACATGATAATCATGATTCTTTTTTAAAATCAAGTCAAATAAGATCAATGAGACAAAAAAAAAAATACAAAAGAAAAAAAACCAAATTAGAGAAAAATAAAAATTCAACCAAAAACAAATTACAAACAATAGGCAAAACATAAACATCAACAATAAGTTCATCACAAATGGAATTCACAGAATTACAATTCTCAAGCATGAATGTCAACTACACCCAATATGATTTTTAAGGTGCTAAATGTTTCAAAAGTCAGTAGTTCTGTGAAAATGTCTACAAGTTAATTTTCAGTATCTACATGATGTATCTCAACGTCTCCTTCAGTGACATGATCTCTATTGAAGTGATGCCTTATATCCATATGCTTGTTTCTAGAGTGTTGAATAGGTTTCTTTGAAATGCATATGACACTTATATTATCATAGGAAATTGGAATAGTACCAATATAAAATCTTAATTTAATTAGTTGGTTTTTTAACAAAAGAACATATACCTCCCAACTACTTAAGATAATGTATTCTGCTTAAGTAGTAGAAAGGTCTAATGAAATCTATTTTCTACTAGACCAAGAAACTAAAGAGTTTCCAATGAATTGCCAAGTTCTAGAAGTACTTTTTTTAATCAACCCTCCATCATGTAAAATTTAAATAAGAATATTTAATGATTTCAAAAGAAGAGATGTGCCTTGGATATCATATCCCTAAGTTTTGAGTTCCCAAAAGATATCTCAAAATTCTTTTAATAACATTCAAATAGGATTCCATTGGATCAACTTGAAATCTTGCACAAAGGCAAACATTAAATATGATATTCGGTCAGCTAACAATTTAGTTATGTAATGATCCAATTATTCCTCTAAATTTCTTTTCTTCAACTGATTTGCTCTTAGTGTCCTTGTCTAACTACACTGAGGAACTCATTGGTGTACTTATTAGTTTAGCTTTATCTATTTTATATTTCTTAAGAATGTCTTTAATATATTTTGACAGCCTAAAAAATGATTCATCTACTTTCTTCTTTATGCTAAAACCAAGAAAGTAACTCAAATCTCCCATCAAAATCATTTTAAATTCACTATTCATTATTTTTAAAAAATCATCTCAAAGATTTCTATTAGTGGATCCAAACAAGATATAATCAACATATATTTAAACAATGAGTATATCATCTCCTACTCTTTTTAAGAAGAGAGTGGTGTCTATGCTTCCTTTAACAAATTATATTTCTAGTAGGACGTGCTAAGACTTTCACACCTTATCCTAGGTGCATGTTTTATTTTATGCAATGTCATTTTTCAATTTAAACACCTGTTTATTTGAGGTTGCTCAACATAAAATATCATGTTATTTCACCCAATTAAGAAGGACACTTTTAACATCCATTTTAAATAATTTAAAACCTTTAAAATAGGAAAAGGCTAGTAGCACCCTTATCACTTTATGTCTAGCTACAAGGGCAAAACATTTCCTCAAAATCAATCATTTTATTTGATTATATCCCTTATCCATAAATCTTACTTTATTTCTGACCACTAAACCTGAATCATTCATCTTTTTTTTGAAAACCCGCTTAATTCCAATAACACTTTAATTTTTAGGTTTTTTAATTAACTACCAAACTTAATTTCTAACAAATTGATTTAATTCTTCATGTATGGCCAAAATCCAAAAATAATTCGAATGTGCTTCATTTATATTAATGGGGTTGATCATTAAAATAAAGGCCGAGTGATTCACTTCTTTTCTAAGTTCATGCATAGTTATAACACCTTCACTCGGGTCTCCTAAAATAAGTTCTTTAGGATGAATCTTAGGAGATTTCCATTTCTAGGCAATATATTATCTGTTTTAACCTTTTTTTTTTCAAGATTTATATTTTCAACACTTTGGGTTTTTTCTTCGACATCTTCTTTTTTCAACTTAGACCCTACTGAAATGTTAGATTCTTCAAAAACTATATGGGTGGTCTCCTCAACTACCAAAGTCCTTGTGTTAAAAACTCTATAGGATTTGTCAACACTTGAATATCCCAGAAAAATTCCCTCATAAGATTTAGGATCAAATTTTCCTAAAAGAGTTTTAACATTGCTATGAATAAACACCTTACATTCAAAGATATGTATATATGAAAGGTTGGTGTTCTTCCTTTAAGGAGTTTATAGGGTGTCTTGTTTAACTTAGAAATAATATTCACCCTATTCAAAACATAATAAGCAGTACTAACCACTTCAGCCTAAAAATATATTAGAAGTTAATATTCAACAAACATGGCTCTAGCTGCTTCTATTAAGGTTTTATTCTTCCTTTCAACAACCCTATTCTATTGAGGGGTTCAAGGAGCTAAAAAAATTATGATATATTCCTTTCTCTTTACAGAAAACTTTAAATTTTACATTTTCAAATTCTCCTCCATGATCACTTTAAATTGAAAGAATTTTATAACCTAGCTTCCTCTGAATCCAAGTAGAAAAAACTTGTAAATTCATCAAATAATTCACTCTTATGTGATAAGAATTTAATCCAAGTGAATCTCAAATAATCATCATTAATTACACACCCAAAAACTTTCTATCCTAAACTTACAGTACTAACTGATCCAAAAAGATCCATGTATATGACTTCTAGTAGTTTGCTAGTTTTAAGATCTTTAATTGAATTAAAGGAAGACATAACTTGTTTTTCTAATTAATATGCATCATATATGTGATCTTTATTGAAGTCTAATTTGGGTATTCCTCTAACCAAGTCTTTTTGGATAGTCTTCCTAAGATTTTTCAAACTTGCATGATAAAGTCTTCTATTCCAAAACCAAAATTAATCAGTGATAGTTTTGAGACAAAAAGTATTAGAATATTTAACATAATTCAAATCAAGTATGTATACATTATGTACCCTATTTCCATCTAAACCATCAACTCCATTTTGGCTTATAATATAGCTTGTTGGAAAAAAAATTTAATATTAAAACCTCTATCATAAATCTGACCAATACCTAACAAGTTATATTTTAAGCCTTCAACTAATAAAACATTCTTAATAAATAAATTATTCTTATTGCCATTCATACCTAGATCTACCACTCTCGTATTGGAATTATCTCCCAGTGTCACATTGCCTCTAGCCCTGGCCTCCAATAATATGAAATGAGTTGTATTTCTAGTTATATATTTTAAACATCTGCTATCCATGTATCAAATGCTCTCATGAGGGCTTGCATGATATTATTTCTACAAAATTATCAAACATTAGACATGGGAACCAAAATAAATTTGGTTTCACCGCTTGATAATGAAAATCTAAATGCATATTTGATATACTGTGATTTATGTATCTTAGGTATCCACACTAGATGTGTTCTACTATGAATTATGTAAGTGTGGGAAATATGTCCTATCATTCCATATGAAAAGTATTTAATACCAAGAAAAGGATTTACCAATCTACATGAGTTATAACATATTTTCCTAGATTTTGAAATTATATACTTTTGATCAGATTTGTAAAATTTTCAAGTATGGGAGGTGTCTTATTTCCATAAAAAAATTTAGTATTTCTTTAAGATATGAGTTTGTACTTTCTAAAACTAAATTATAAACTTTTAAATCATGTTCTCTTTGATCTGTTTCAACTATAAACACCTTAAAATTATTCTCAAGATCAGTATAAGATATTTTCAATAAATCATGTTTCATATTCAAATCATCAAATTCATCCAATAAGGCCATGTGGTTAGTATCTATGGATGTATGATCTTTCCAAAGATTTTTATATTCTTTTTGTGAATTAAAAGTCTCGAGGTTAATATTAGCATGCAATTTTTTAAGCTTCCTATACACATTATGAATTTTTTTAGAAACTTCAAAAAATTCATCGTAGGATAAGACACATTCCTCCTCTTGATCTGAATGATCAAGTTTATCTATCATTAAGCACAAGTTTCTGACTTCCTCTTCTGATTCTATTTCTGAGGAATCGAAAGCTAAGTTAGCTCAGAAAGCTCTTTGCACTCTTCTCTTGCCCTTCCTAACATTAGTTTTCTCTTCAACTTTTTCCTTGTTAGGATTAGCTTTGAGATTTGGGCAATCTATCTTTATATGACCATGCTTTTTATATTCATAATAAATGACTTCATTAGAAACTTTTGTATTCTTATTGAACTTATCTTTATTCCAATGCTGACGTCTCCATAACTTTCTTTTAAGAAAACTTTTAAACTGCCTAGTTATGAGTGCAATATCTTTTTCATCCTCAAGCATTGATTGATCACTTTCCGAATCATCCACTTTAAAAGAAATATTCTTCTCTTTCCACTTCTAACTTGCATCAATATGTCTTTAATTCACTCCTTGCTCATAACCAATCAATGATCCAAGTAGATTGTAAATTTAATATACATTCAGATCTTTCAACTCTATTTTGGTAGTTATTTTTTTATCATAAGTAGTAGGTAAACAATATAAGATTTTATTAACCTTTTTTGAATTAGTTAGTTCTCTACCTAAAGCATGCAATGAGATAATAATGTGAGTAAAATGTGTATACATATAAAAACTTGATTAATTCAGTTACATATTTTTTTTATTTTATTTAATTTTTTTATTTTTTTATTCATTCAGTTTTATATGAAATAGTCCAAAGCTGTATAATAAAATGTTTAACCAGGAATGTTTAACTTCATTTGTCCCTTCATAATTTATATAAAGTATATCCCAAATTTCTTTTCCAATTTTATAAGTAAAAATACACATATAATATTTTGATTTCAATGCATAGAAAAAATTATATAAACATTTTGCATTTAGCTATGAAAAGTTTTTTTCTTCTAGTGTCCAATTAGCAAAGGTTGTTTCAACTCTAATGCCATCAATAAATCTAGTGGGTATAGTGTAACCTTTATGTACTAATATCCACATATGATAGTAAAGTGACTGCAAAAAAGTTGTATGTAAGTTTTCCAATAATTGAAAGAGATGTTATCAAATAAAGGTGGCTTGGTGATAGAGTATCATTCAGGAGTATTCTGGTTTCTAAAAGTAGCCATGATCATTTTTCAAAAAGTTATCTAAACCTTAATTTTTGAAATAAGCTCTGATACCACTTGAAAGTTTGAGTAGGTTGTTAGACCTTATCGATCTGTCCCAAGGCTAACCAAGCTGGGGGTTAGTTGGTAATTTTATAAATTTCTTAGATTTTCAAAAAATCATTTTTAAAAATTTTAAGCAATGATCCTGAAATATGCATTCGTGAAATAAAATTATTATCAAAAAATATTTTTCAACTATAAAATTTTAAAGTGTGGAAAACTAAAAAAATATAGAAAAATTAAAGTGAATAGAAGAGCACCAAATTTATAGTGATTTGGTCCAAACTAGACCTATGTCCACTCCTTGAAGACTCCATCTCTGGGTATTGCACTAAATCAAAGTAACTATGCTTTTCCCCCATAGCAAGGCAGAGAAGCCTTTACAAACTATCCTCCACCAACTTGGTGTAGTAGAGTACCGACATCCTTTTTCACCCTCCTAGTGAAGGCAAAGAATCTTCATCCTTTCTCACCCTCTTGGTGCTGGCAGAAAACCTTCATCTTTTTTCACTCTCTTAGTAAAAGCAGAGTACCTCAACACAATGTTGAAGATATTCTCTCAAAAGCCTCAAGAGTAGATGGACAGAAATTTAAAGAACATAAAGGGATCCTCGCTTTGTGCAACTTTGTGAATTCCTCACAACTCCCTCTCACTTAATCTTTCACACATCACTCTCACAATCTCTCCCAAACACTCATAAATAATGGCCACTCTCAAGAGAAAATTACAGTAAAATCTGTGAGTGTTAGTTATTAGGACCCTTACATAGAAAACTAAAGAAAAATTGTCCCAAAAAATTGAAAATTACAAGTGAACCAACTTTAGATCATATGTACAAATTGTTTAAAAATCCAAGTACGATCCTGTATAACCCTGATTTTATACTCGATCAGACATATATATGAACTGACATTGTACTACACGAATAGTTCAAAACTAAAACTATTCATTTGGTATGATCATGTAGAAACCTTATTTCATACTCAATCAGTTATATGTACAAATTGACATTATATAATATATACAGTTAATAAAAATCATGCTTCATTTGGTACGAATATGGATGACCCCATTTTGTACTAGGTTAGTCATCTGTACGAATTAAGATCATATAGTACGAACAATTTAAAAACAAATGAGTTCATTTGGGATGAACTTGTATGCACCCAATTTTGCACTCTATCAATCATCTGTACAAATTAACATCGTACAATACAAAAAATACAAAAATAAAAGACATGATTTGATTAACTTCATTTTAGAGGAAAAATATGACAAATTGTCCAATATGATTTTAAATGGTAAAGTATGTTTTGTTTTAAAATTTTAAATTTTGACTCTCTCCCCAATGTGTGTGTGCACGGTTGCCCATTTACAATCAGACTCTTTTAGATTCAAGAAAAAAAATATTTACAAACTTCATTACATGAAACCTTAATATACTTTATATTGAAGTCTTCAACAGTCTGAGTATGATTTCCTTGAAATGTTAGTATATATAAACAACGAATAAAAATTGTTTAGTACATGCTAGGAGAAATGATAAAATTAACAGAAAAATAATATTTTGCTATTAGTAAAAAATCTTATTCTCAAGCTGTATTCCTAAGTTGCAATATTTCAAATAATTCCTCAGGATGAATGTAATTCCTTAAAATTGCCTTGTATAATATTGATCGTACTATACGATTTGACCACCTTTTTCTGATAAGTCATCAAAATGATTTAATAACCTTGATTAATTTGTATAATCTCAATTTATACCATATGATTGGCTTTAATTTGATAAATTTGAGGGTTATAAGCTTTCAATCCATTTAACACAGACCTTCTCTCAATTCCTACATTCATATCCTAGAATCCTCCAATGTTTGGTGGAAGTAAACATGGTAGAATGACCAAGGGGAGCTCCTCCTCTTATTATTTTGATGATCAATTTCTATCAGTGGGAGATAAAGATGCTTATTACAAATTTAATGAGGCTCAAAACACCCCCTCAAGAATGCTCAATCAACCTACAATCAACTTTGAGGTGATGAATCTCTTTGCCTCTACCACTCTCTAATTCTTACTTACACAAGCCTATTCTTTTAATTTCAAACTACTCTATGAATTCCTAGCAAACCTTAGGTTCAATATGGAAACTTTTACCATGACCGCATATGTATGCCGACAACATGTAGAAATTAATAAGAAGATTTAGGGGACCATATCGATCTTTCTACTGAAGGAACTCATCCACAATTCCTAATCTCTAACACTAATTTTGGCTGGAGTGTTGTAGATCAGACTATTCAAAATGTGGCCATATATCATCATAAACCCTTAGTCCACTCCCTAAATTAGAATGCCCGGGTTATCCAACATGTTCTTAGAACTTCAATTATACCCAAAGCCAGAGATCATATCAATAACACTCCATTTCTTTCCATAGTCACATATCTAATAATGTCCATTACCCAATTTGATGAAGCTCATATGATTATTGATTATATCTAAAATATGAATCCTATTCTACATCCCAATATTAGAAGAAAACAAAATATCACATCAGGACACATCTTAGGCTGTGTCTTAGACAAGAAATACCAAATCAACTACCCTGCACCTCTCGATAATCTTCCCATTTTTTATATGAATGCCTCCTTCCATGCACTTTTCCATCAGGGGCATGAGTACGACGAGCCAGATTTTACTGAAGAAGGGGAAGATGCTCCTGTAGATGGATATGTACATCCACTAATACCACCACTTGGTACCCCGCCTACTCTCATGATGATATAATTTAATGGCTCAAGAAGAAACCCAGCTGGACTATCATGTTTAACAACTATAACAACAGCATGAGGAAGACATGGGATGGTTTGGAGAAATTTTTTCCAAATTGAAGTAGAATTCACTTCCATCCATAAATAATTTCAACAACAATCACCACCACTAACACCTGATTAGTATCCATTTTATTATAGTGTTTGATTGCTATATTTTACTATTTTTACTTCTTGTAATATTCACCTTTTTTGTTGTTCCTCCTTTTTTGTTGATGTCAAAAGGGGGAGAAAATATATGTCTGTACCATATTTCACATTAATAGATTCTTGTGTTTGCTTTTTATTTTTTTTCTATTTTATTTTCTTTCTATCATTCATTAAAAAAAATGCAACCTCTATTTTTTAAATCTATCACCTCATGAGGGGGAGCTTAGGACAAAAGAATTTTTGTCTTACCTATCAATGAACATTATTTGCCATTAACAAAAAGGGGGAGATTCTTATAATCCAGGATCCCTAGTTTATAATTTTGATGATGAAAATTCTTAATGATTGAATTTTTACTTTCTTCAATGAATATTTTAGATATTTCTTCTGTCTGTGAGCACTAACATTATAGGTAAAATAAACACTAATCAAGGCTACTGAATGCTTGAGACTAGAATAGGAGTGTCAAGTAAACAAAATCTATACTTTTTTTTATTATTTTCTATTTCTTGAGTATGGATACATAAGAGTGTATGTAATTGGGTGACCATGCACACACATAGGGGGAGTGTGAAAAATTCAAGATTAATTTTTTTTACTAATCATACTATACTACTTACAATCATAATGTATGATCAATTATAGAAAGAATAGGCTTAACGACTAATTGAATAACTAGTTTTTATGAACTAATTATACTGTATGATTCTTTACAATCTAAAAAAATGAGCCACCAGATAAATTAAGTAATATATTCAAAATTTAATTTTTGAACTAGTTACACTATACGATCTAATTAGTATTTTTTAAAATTTGAAATCATACTTAAATTAAATCCTTTAATTAATCAATCAAATCATGGTTAAGTTAATAATAGTATATTATACTATACGATATTGATCATACTGTATAATTATTAGAGACAAAATTTGATCATCCCAAAGATCATACCAAACGAAATCATGATTTTTGAACTAATCATATTGTATAATATTTATATCATAATGGAGGACGAGCAACTTAAAATTAACTAATTGTACTGTATGATGATAGTAATATGGGGTGATTAACAGAGGTGATTTCTAATCATATAAGAAATCATCCAGTATGAATAGAGAGAAATAAAATAGATCATATTAGAGGATCATTGGATTATACTGTATGATGTATCTAAAAAGTTGAATAATTAGTCTTAATAACTATTTATATCATACTAGATGGGCCTAGTGTTGACCTCCCATTTACTTAAACCCTTGGTTAAAGGGGTTGAACTCATCCAATTGACCAGGACAGGCCCTAGACCCCTCCTATTCAATTCATTGTGTCAAACCAAATTTGCCGAGCCTAGATCAAGGCTTTGGGTCAACCTAGTTTACCAGGTCAACTTGGGTTGACCCAAATTGACCCAAACTCCTTCCACTTGATTTTAAATCAATTTCAATGCTTATTGGGCTCAATTATTCTCTACCTTGGACTCAATGGGTCAGACCCAACCCATGGGTCCCAGACCCATGCCCATGGTCAACCTGGTTGATTAGGTCAACCTGGGTTAACCCAATTAGCCAAATGAGTCTAATTTGATTTCAAATATATCCCAAGCCATCCTGAGCTGAAACCCTCATCCCATAGGCTTTGTTTGAGTAGGTTGACCAAGTCAAACCTTGACTTGGTCAGCCCAAGTCTACCTTAGGTCAAATTGACCAATTTAAGTCAATTTAGACCTATTTAATGTATTGAATTCATTCCCATTAATTCCTAATTATAAATCATGTATAAATCACCTCAATTCCCTCCTAATTAGCCATAGGATGAATCCTAGTCATTGATCATAGATCCAAGCCTTTTAAAACTCTTTTTATGGTTCCAAGGAGGAGACCATGTATCATATTCTCTCAAAGAGCTCCTTAAGCCTAAAAATTTGCTTATCCAAGCTCCTTAAACTTTGCTCCACCTTCCTACACCCAAATAAACCGGCCAAAGCCAGCCGGCGATGAGATCTCTGATGAACTGAGGCCAAATACATTATATGATGTTTTGTGATCGATTTAGATGTTGGGAGCTTGAGGATCCTTCTACAAACTTTTTTTTGGGCAAACTACAAATTCAGAGAACCCTTAAAAAGGTCCAAACCATCTACTAACCAAGGTGAAAATGCAAACCCTAGTCTAGGTCACATAGGATTGCATAACTTCTCAAAAAGTGCTTTTCAAGCTATGAAAAACATCCTCCATGAATGCTCTTCATTCATAAGTTCTATGTTTAAAATTTCATGTCATTTGATCGACCCAGTCGATCAAACAAGACAAAAAATGATTCTTAGGTCATCTCGATTCGCATACGTTTAGTGTTGCAAATCTATTTTCATGACTTATGTTTTGATGATTGACAAACACTATTGATTCTCTTGGACTGCATGTTGCTTCTAACTTTTCAAGAATCAAAGATCGGACGAACAGACGAAGCCAGTTCAAGATTACGTAGGTCTAGGGTTGAGTCAGTCTGTAATTTATTTTTTCTCTTCTTGAGTCTATTTGTAATTGTCAAAGAGACTGATGCTAAGTAACCATACACACACACACACTTGAGAGACTTAGAATTTCAGTTTTTACTCATATCGGCCAGGACGATATTTACATCGTCCTGGACGATCAGGCTTAAAACAGAAAGTCTAAATAAAGATTCTTAATTAAGGCAGCCGTCATTAACAGATCGGCCTGGACGATACGTGTATCGGCTAGGATAATAAGCTCAAAACAAAAAGAAGTTATCGCCATAGATAATTAAGGTATACAGTATTTTTAAATTATCGGCCAGGGCGATCATTGATCAGCCTGGATGATATTCATAAATTATGCCTTAATTGATCATGAAATCAAGGGAGTAATTAAGGATGATTGATACGATCATATCGTCCTGGACGATCGCATGATCGACCAGGAAGATCTATTCAAAAACCTTGGTTACTTCAGCACAGGATCATCCAGTACGATATATTCAAAAAACCTTAGTTACTTCAGGACGATAAATATCGGCCAGATTGAATTCAGGGCGATGCTCTGGATAATTTTCCTCGGATTTGAACTGATCGGCCAGGACGATCGTGAGATCAGCCTGGACAATCAAGCCAATTTTAAATCATCCAGTTTGTATTTAGGGCGATGCTTTGGCCAATCTTCTGAGATTTGTACTGATCGGCCAAGCCGATGTCCATATCAGCCTGGACGATATTA
>NW_021319682.1:9794576-9816161 GCF_001605985.2 Dendrobium catenatum | reverse complement strand
TATATATATATTTTAATAATTATGTAATTATCATCCTTGAAATTATTTTAAAATCATAAAATTATTTTTATTAATTAAATTAAATTAATGATTCTTTTCTTATTTTAAAATTATTTTAATTAACTAATTACCTAAATGGTTTAATTAATAAATAATTAAAATATAATTACTTTCCAAAATTACAAAAAACATTATTGATAAATTATTCTAAATTCAGAAACTTTAAATATTTATTTTAACCTAATTTAATAATTATTTTTAAATGGTAATAAATTAAATTATTTAGAAATCCTTTTTTAAATACTTTAAACTTAAAAATTCATATATAATTCATTTTAAATCAGTTTATGACTTATAATACCTCTAAAGTTTTAGAAGATTATAAATTTTAATTTAAAATTATGTTCAGAACCAATTTTGATTTTTCTATCTAATTCATGTATTAATTAATTATTTGGATTTTTAAATAATATTTAAATAATTATTATATTAATTATTTTAAGATTACAAATTATTTTCATACCTTTTTTTTTTTAAATTTCTCTTAGGTGATCAGTGGATCACTCAAATAACTATAAATAGAGTTACTTTGAATTATGCTATTTTCTTAAACTTATATGTTCATGTGTTTAAAATATAGGTATTTTAAGTTATTTTGAAATTACTTATATGATTAAATCCCTAAGTTTGAGAGATCCACTACTTGAAATTTTAAACATTGATCATTTCTATGAACAACATGCATGGGGGAATAGGATTTGTGGGTGGTTGAGTTCCAATCATTCATTAATCGCATCGATAAGCATGCATATCTAGCTTTTTATCATCTTTTATGTGTGTAGGACACACGAGCACTTAGCTTAGGCCCTCCTAGTTCTTAGTATTAGTGTAATTACTATTTTTATGCATTCCCTTCATGTTTTCTTAAGGGTTAGTCCAAAACTCAATTTAAAACCCATTTAAAATAGTGACACCTTAAGGATAATAATTAAGGACCTGTCCAGTGAACTTATAAAGATTTTAGGACCTAGGATAGATCGCTAATTAGAATGAAAATTTAAAAACATAACATTAGTAACATCCTAAACCTTTTAGAATTTTCTAAGAATTTTTAGGAACCTTTAAACCCCTTAATCAACAAACCCTAATTCTACCCATTAATTAGGCCCGATAATTTCAAATAATTCTAATAAAACCATTTTAACTCAAAAAATTTCCAATAAAGTCTAAAAATTTTCATAATTTAATGCTTAACCTCAAATAATTATTTCCCTTTAATTGGACTTTAATTTGAACCTTAATTTAATTTGGATTAAAAATTATGTTTTTGCTTTAATTAAATAATTAAATATTATTAAAAATTCCAAGTTTTTTTCAAACAATTAGGAACACTTTTTTAGGTCATTACTAACCTTTTGGTGTGATTCCAATCAGTTTAGAGCAAATTTGGATCAAAACACCTAAAATACCCCTAATTAAATAATTTTGATAATTCCTTAATTGCCCCCATCTTTGAAAATTCATAACTTTGCCTAGAAAACTTCAAATCTAGTAAACTCAAAACTTAATCACTCCTTTTAAGGCCTAATATTTAATTAAAATGCTAGAACCCCAAAATCTAGCCTAGTTCTAATATTGATCTTTTGGACCCCCTTAGCCTAGTAAGTAGGAGGACCGAACCTTCTAAAATTAGCTAATATAATTTAAACTTCCAATATCTCTATACTAAATATTAAAATTGATCCATAAACTAAATTCACTAAAATAAACTCTAATCCATTAATATTTGAACTTTAAATAAAATTTTCTTTTTTGCCCTTTAACTAACTCTAATATAAAGCATATTTGAATTAACTACCCTACATATGACCTATCCAAAGACACACAAGCCTACTACACACATATAGATGTGCTAGGGCACCACTTATAGTCCTAGAATTAGGGTCGGTGATTTTCCTTTTCTTTTGTCTATGATGTGATGCGATTGTGTGTGGCATGAGTGCTGTTTGATATGATTACTCTAATTTATTATGATGATGCTTATTTTATTATTATGCTTTCTGTACTTTTCTTGTGATATGATTTATGTGTTAGATTACCCATAGGATAGGGGTACTTTGTTACTAATCTAGTCTTATATTGGTGGCCACGCTCATACATTGCTAAAATAAAAGGGGGCAATAATAATTAAAGCTTTAAATATTAACACTATTTTTTGTAGATGCTCCAAAGACTGCTTTGCCCCCCCTACATTTAAAATTAAAAGAGCATGGCCAAGCATGTTTACTTTTCTACACATGTATAACTGCTTGTGATGTGATATATTAAATTTCTTGGAATATTTTCTATTAGGATAACCATGCAAGAGTTTGAGTCTAGAGTTTATTTTTTAAATGTAATGTAATTTATATTCATATCGAGTTGTGAAAGTCTTTAAAAATCTAGTATTTTAAACACTAGGTGCCCAAAGAGAAAAAAAACCCTTTATAAGGAATTTCTTAGTCATTTGGATACTGATATAGAGGAAGGTGATCCAAAGGGAGATGATCTAAAGGGAGATGATTCGAAATGAGACAATCCAAAGGAAGATGATCCAAAGGAGGATGATCCATTCAAAGATAAAAGACTTCAAGATGAAATGCCTAGCTTTTAAGACATGCGTTATTTATTAGGAGTATAGTCCATGTTATTATCGATGGGGATTGGCCACCATTAATTTTCTGCAGACCCTGGGTTGCATTTGTATGGCATTTACCATGGACTTTCTTACTTTACTTTTTTTTTTAAATTTATATTGATGTATTTATTTTCTATGCGTAGTAAAAATTGCCTACTTTTTTAGGTTTCTATCTTACATGTATGTGGCCTATTTTTATTAGGCTCTTTAAGGACTAAAATATTTTTCTACTCAGAATTAAAAATTAATATTTACGAATTAAATAACTTAAAAATCAATGATCTAGGGAATAGTCAGAATCATTTAAGGTTACATGCATATCAATGCATTTTTCTCTCTCCTTCTATAAGACACTTCCTCACCTGCGAGAAGAGTCTGGATAATCTGGCCTATGAAGATGAGGTGCCAGACCTCTAGAAGCCTAGTCTCTTTTAAAAATTATCTTCTATAAGCCTTTTTTTAAAATCTTAAGCATACTTGATTTAGAGCTTTTAACCAGCATGCATTGCATTAGAAAGTAACTAAATAAAACCTTTATTTGTATTAGCTCTAGGAGCATTCAACCAATATAAGTCCTATGCCAATTAGGAGACTCTCTAAATATTGACCCTACTTCCCAAAACTAAACTTCCTACCCATATTTCATAATGACTAGACAACATGGATTTTATGCATCTAGGTAGATAGCTGGCTTTCCTTTTTAGGTAGGATATAAGCCCAGTTGCATTAGCAAGAACACGAGTGTTAGTGTTGGTTAAAACAGTAAACCCATCTTAGATCTAGGATTCAAGGCTACTTTAATGGGTGTCTCATAGTATGTCTAAATAGTGGGTAACTTTCTTTTCTTCAGGGACTATAAATCCTGCTTATTGCATTACGTGGATGATGCCACTTCTATCCTTTCCCTCTGTATGCTTTAACTGATTTGTTTCATTTTCTCCACATTCTTCTTAGTGACTTAGTCCCACCAGATGTCAGTGTGAGCCTTGCATATTAACTAAGCCACTTGAACCCTTTCTTTCCCTTTTAGTAGGAACTTCTTAGTCTCCCTTTGTGTGTTAATCCCCCATTTTGAGTAGAATAATATCAAATCCTTAATCAAGAGTATTCTCAAGCCCTAGACTTGACATATAATAAACTATGGGGGCTTGTGCATATGGGAAATTAAACTCCACCATCAAATAAACCACACTCAAGCTGATGTATCAGGTGGGGGAAACCCATTATATTTATCAGGTCGTATATATTACTATCCATCAGGGTGTGTTGATTAGAGCCACTATCCCTAATAATTTGTCATATGTGCAATCTAATCTGCCATTCCACTAGCCCATTTGTAAAGAGCACAAAGGTCCATGATTGTTTATATCCCTCAAGGTGGTGCGATCATATACCCTCTATACCCTATAGCAGCGGTGTCCCTTTTGGAGGTCCAAACTTACTTTTTGAATAATTATACTGTACAAATTCTAATCATACTATATGAACATTGATAACGAACTTGGATTTTTAGGGTTTCTTAAAACCCAATACTTAAGCAATATTTCTAGAACCTCTTTGAAAGAAGAGAGGAATGTGTGACTACTAATGGAATTCTAAGAGGAAGCTTTTAAGAGAGATCCAGGGCTTGAGAGGGAAGACAAGGAGAGGTTAAGCATGAGGGAGAAGAAGTGTGAGGGGATAACTATTGCAACTTGAGCTCACAAGATTATGTTTTTGATGATAACAAACATTATGACTCACATTTTATTTCCTACTTATATTTGCAATATATTTTTGTTTGTGTGTGTACTAATATTTTAAGAACATCTTGCACCATCCAATAAAGATTCAAGGCTCAAGATTGGCTAGAATAGTTTATACTATAAAGATTTTTGTAATCTTCACTGGTGTATTTTTAATTTCTTGAGTCAAATCTTGTAAGGGTGTATACTAGCTTGGTGATCATGCACACACACACACACTCAGGGAGTATGAGATTAAGTCAAAATAAGAAGTTAATTTTTATACTAATCATATTATATGATTTATATCATATTATATGATAAACTCATCTAACTAATCATACTGGATGATTTATGTCATCTAGGATGATCAATTATGATCTTGAAAAATAGACAACAATCATAATTTAGACAAGATTTTAAATTTTATATTTTGTTCTAAATTATCCAGGATGTTGTACATCATACTGAATTATCTATAAAAATCATGCCTAAATTGATCCTATAATTAGTCAATCTAATCTGCTTAATTTTAATCTTTTGATCATACTATATGAATTGGATCATACTATACGATTAATAAAGTTGATTTTGTCACCCCATGTTTTATCCTGGATGAACTATATTTTGGTTGAACTAATCATCCCGATTGATCTCAAAATTATATTAGATGATCTATTTAAATATTTGAACTGATCGTACAGGGGAAAGTTGATTGTTTTAGATGAAAGGGCTATTTTGAACTAATTATACGAGATGATCCTACGATTGTACTATATAATATTTAATGGTAGAATTAAATTTTTAGTGTTTTTGAAGCCCTATATTTAAGCTTTCTCCAAAGACATTATAAGTGCCTTTAGCATGCATTGAGTTTTCATTCTTCTAGAGAAAACTTGAAGAGAGAGACTTGAAAGAGAGAGAGGAAAGGGTGGAGTTTAAGAGGAAGAAGATCCATGTTGGTTTCATGGGAGTGTGAAGGGAGTTTCACATTGTTGTTCCAATAAGCTTTAATCTTAGTACCATCATATTCATGGTTTATCTTGAGGGAGGTTTTGAGAAGAAGAAGATCTCATTAGTGTCAGAGGACCCGGTTACTCCAGCGCAACAAGGAAATTGGAAGTGATTTTATAAGGGCTTCTTCGCCTAGCTGTGTGGGCTAAAGGAGAGTCATTAAAGGTTTTGTGCAACACCACGAATAAGAGGTTATGATGAGTGGATGTAGGTTAGGTTGACCAGACCACTATAAATCTTTGGTGTGTTTCTTCTTAATTTTATTTTTCTGCTCTTTTTATTTTTCACACTTATTTTTGGATATATCTGCTTGGTTGAAAATCTATGATTCATGTTATATTGTATTGATTATTTATTTTTTAGATGTTGAAAAAGTTATAAGAAGGAGATTTTTCTTTTTATTTACAAAAAAGTTTTTTCAATTACCAATTCACCTCCCTCTTGGTTAGTCTCGGGACTAGTTCTTTAGAGTTTAACAACCCTCATAAACTTTTAAGTTGTATTAGAGCACTTTCAATCTCCTCCAATGGCTTTGGTGAGTCCTTGAAGGCTCTATTATGAAAGAGGCTTCAAAGTCAAGTCCTCGAGGTACTTTGTATTCTAAAGAGAGAGAGAGAGAGACCCATTTTTTAGAGAGAAAAATTTGTTTTCAAAATTTTGAAATTCTGTTGGTTTGGCGGTGTCGTCGGAGCTGATGATCGACCAGGAGGATTTCTTCTCAGGTGGTCGGAATATGGCCAATCCTAATGGTCATCAATTCTCACCTCATCAAGAATCTATGTATGGGAATTATGGCAGTAATCCAAAGATCCGTGACAATGGATCATTGGTAATCAGAGAACCTTGTGTTGACCAGGAAAAAATTTCTTCCCCTTTCACTAGTAAAGGAAAACAAGTGGTAGCAGATACAAATGTTGAATCTGAAAGTTAGTTAGGGATGTTAATCCCTTAAGAACTAGCCCGAGGCTAACCAAGATGGGGGGTTAAATTAGTATTTTAAACAATTTTCTTACAATCAAAGCACAAATAAAAATCAAACCAATATCACCACAAAGAAATCAATGTACGAAAAAATAAATGCCGAACGTAGTAAGAAAAGAACATAGAAAATTTATAGTGGTTCGGTCAACTCGACCTACGTCCAGTCCCCAGAGGCGCCCTCTAAGTATTGCACTACAAAAGTGACTCTCCTTTTGCTCCCACAGCAAGGTGGAGAAGCCCTCACAAAAACTCCTTTCCGCCAACGCCGGTGAGGCAAAGAACCCAACTCCTTTTACTTCCTCCTGAAGTAGGCAAAGAACCTCGATCAATTGCTGAAGAAGACCTCCCTTGAACCCCCAAGGATGAAGGATAAAGACTGTAGAAGACACCTTGGAACCTTGCTTGGAGCAACCTTTATGAGTCCCTCTCACAAACTCCCCCTCACAAGTTCCTCCCTCTCTCTCCCTCTCCTCTTGACTCTCTCAGGTCAAGACAACAACTAAAGGTGTTTTGCATGAGAAAATTCAGGTCCTTTAAATAGAATTTCAAGAACTGACATTATTGTCTAGGATGATATTATCATCCTGTATGATCAGTACAAAATAAACTCAATTAGCCTGAATGACATGGAACGATGAGAAGAAATTTTGTTCACATTGTCAAAGATGATAAAATATCATCCTGGCCGATTAGTTCAAATTCGAGCCAAGTCATCCTGGACATCGCCCTGAACTAAAGTAGGCTGAGGTCAATCATCCACGCCATCATCCTGGTCGATCTTGAGATCGGCCCAGCTGATGTGATAATGCAATCAGCCTTAATTGATTTCAATAATTACTAGATTTAATTTAGGCATAATTATGTTGTATCATCTAGGCCGATGTAATGGATTGGCCTGGTCGATGTCCAAAAATAAATCTTACCTAAATAGATCTAGCGGCTAATTTTTTTTTTTTATTTGAGCTTATCATCCTGGCCGATACAATGATCATCCAGGCCAATATGTTTAATAATGTCTTCCTTAACTAGGATTCCCTTATTAGGTTTTCTATTTTTAGTTGGATCATCCTAGCCGATTTGAACATCGTTCAGGATGATGTACTGAAAATAGAAAATAACAAAAAAAACCTTCAAGTGTATGTGTATAAGGTTACTTAGCATCAGGAACCACTTTTACAATAGACTCAAGAAAGGAAAAATTACAAACTGACTCAAACTAAATATACCCAATCTTGAGCTAGCTTGAGTTGCACTCGATCTTGTGGACCTAAAAAGTTAATAGAAAAGGCATTCGCAAATAATTATGAATGTTTGTTATTATCAAAAGTCTAATCCATGAACTTAGATTTAAAATAATCTCCCCCTTTTTGATGATGGCAAACACAACTAGAAAAATCTAAGTAGTTATGATAGTCTAATGAAAAATAGTGTAATGAAAGGAAGTTAACTAAATTCTAGAATCAAAAGTATAAGTTACAACAGACTACTCCCCCTTTTGACATAATAAAAAGGAGGAGGAAACTAAGAAATAGAACAAAAACTAAAACAACAATAAGAAAATTAAACTATAAAAAAACAACATAATAAAAAAAAACTAGTAAAATGAGGGACCCTGATCGTCAGACGGAGGAGGTGGTGGTGGTGGTGGTGGTGGCTGAATATAACTGGTCAATGAGGCAAACTGAGATCCAAACCAAGCCATATCCTGGTCGTGCTGGTGCTGCATGCGGATGATGTCCTTAGTTACTGCTCATGTGAAACAATGTAGGCCTCAAAGCGGGTCTCCCATTGATCAAATCTCTCCACTAGTTGATCCAGTTGAGAGTGCTGGCGGAGAGGAACAGGTGCAGGATGAGGAGCGGGAGCCTCCTCTTCCTCAGCCACCTGAGCTTCCTTATCCCTTGGGTGGAGATGAGTACTTTAAAGGACCTTGAAGGAAATGTTTGAGTAGAAGGTGGCTGAAGGTCGGGAGGAGCAGGATATTGAAGGCAGTATTTGGATTTTAAAACATATGCAATGATGTGTCCTAGAGCAAGATTGGGGTTCCTTCTATGACCTGGATCTCAAATTGTAGTCAAATATTCAATGTAGCAAAAGATCAGGTCGGTTGCATTGAATTCATGATTGGCCATTATGTAAAATGTGGTGATTGAAAGAAGAGGAGTGATATGGACACGATCGTCGGCCTTGGTAATTACAGAGGTGCGAAGGACGTGCTGGATCATCCTAACATCTTTAAGTAAAAAGCTGGTCTCTCCAACATGAAATGGAGAATTGGTGTGACGAAGAAAGTGATTGGTCATAGCCTAATTAAAATTAGGATCAGAAACTAGGGGATATAGCTTATCCCCAAAGGTGTAAAGTTGTTGCAATTATGTATAATTTTGGTATGTGATCTCAACTAGGCATCAATTCACATACAAGGTGAGAGCAGTGTAGACAGAATTGATTCAGAGGTTGGCATAAAATTCAAAGAGAAATTCAAAATTAAAAGGGATTGCAAGAGTGAGAATAAAATATAAAGAGGTGTGGGTGAAAAGATTAAGTACCAGATAGCAGAGGTGGTTTGGATTGATTAATCTAGAGAGAGTAATGTTGTAATCTTTGTATTGGTGGTAGGCAGCCTGATCGTCTGCCTGCCAAAATCGAGGGTCCAGTGTGGCCATTGAAGAGCTTCCATACATGTGACGAGAATGCTTGTTGCCAGCCATTAGCAGAGAATATCAAGGAATAGGAAAGAAGAAGAAAGAGGAAGAGTTTGGTGTAAAAAATATTATTGGACGGCTTATAATTTAAAGGATCGGCCGGATCGTCCAGGCCGATCGCAGGATCGTCCAAGATGATCCAGCACAGATATTGTATATAGGCTAATTGGTCAAAAAGGTGTTCCGATCGTATGGGATGATCAGATATCATCCAGGATGATTAGACACAGGCGATCATTTTGAGGAGTCAAGCCGAACGATCGTTGAAAAAGCAGATCATCCAGGCTGATTATGTGGATCATCCAGGACGATGCTCAATAATGGATCGTACCAGCTGAATTTAAAATGTTTTAAATCATATGCCATGTGTATCGTCCAGGACGAACAGTGGATCGTCCAGGACGATTGTCCAAAAATGGATTGTCCTGGGCAAATTTATAGATTTTAATCGTGCTAACACATGTATCATCCAGAACGAACAGGTGTATCAGATGGGACGATTACCAATAAACACATCATCCAGGATAAAAATGTATTGGCCAGGATGATCAAGTTGATTGTAGTAGAGGACAATCATATCATCCAGGACGATAATGGATCGTCCAGGATGATGAAGTGCAGAAAAGTCAAAATATTCAGGAGATGGATTTTTTGAAGAAGGATGAGTAGATCGTCCAGGATTATGTGACAAAAAATTCCAAATCAGAGGAAGGATGGAGATGATCAGAAAAGGCCCAAAAATAAAAAAAAATAACTAAAAATAACAACGATAAAACATGAAAAAGGCATAAAAACATAACAAAGAAATAAAGTTTTTTTTTAAATCAAGACATGAACATGATATAGTCTCCATGTGATTGAATTTTAAAAATTTATAAGTTAATGAGTTAACAACATTAAAAATCCAGAAAATGATAAAATATTCGATCATGTTAACCCTAAGCTCAGACTTCTTTTTGGGTAAAACCGTCTTTTGAAATAAAAAAAAGGTCTAACTAAAAAAAAAATCAATTGGATAAGAAACAAAGATCTAATCAAGACTTGGTTTCAAAAAAATATATTGTAGAATATTGTATCAAAGTAGTTTGTTACAATCACAAAATCCAAAATCAATTCCTTGAAAATCTCATGTGATACATGAAATCTTATAAGTTTTAAGAGTTAGAAGAAAGGAAGATAACTTGCTTTTTGATGGGCTCATTTTATGTCTCTTGTCATTTAATGATGCACTTTTTGTATCTTTTGATTTTTGATACACTGTGTGTGTGTGTGTGTAAAGAACAAACCACAAAACATAATAAAAAATTATATTACATATGCATTTACAAGATAACGAAAAATCTTGAAGCAACATAAAAACTTTGACTATTATAATATAAGCTAGATTACTGTAGCAAGGTAGAAAAGATCTCAATTGTAAAATTTAGTTGTTAATTTGAGATAGACTTTTGTTTAGAAAAGAGAATTTCACCACCAAAATAGGTTGGAGAAAGAGATACAATCAACGGTATTTTTACCCTTTACTAGATTAAGAGATGTAAACCATTGACTACAAATTTTCAAAAAACAAAAATAAGGAAAAATTATCATAAAGTAAAATGAATGCCAAGGTAAAAAAAAACTATAACAACTAATATGAAAAAAGTTAACACAAAAAACAAAAGACAGACAATAACAATAATCAACACATGCAATTAAAAAATTATTAAGCAATAATTTTAAGCAATTATGAGCTGTGAGCCTCCACTGTCCAAGCTCTCATGAGGTCTTTGGTGAGAGCACACCTACAAAAATCATTAACCATCAGATTTAGGAACCCAAATAGGTTTGGGTCCCTCCTTATGAAAAAAAGAATATAATACATTTATGTTCTGCTGTGAAACATGCAGTTTTGGTCTCCAAACCCAATATGTACTACAGTGAATGGTGCAAGTGTATGCTATGTGTCCTAACATGCCACATAAAAATCATCTAACACCAAAAAAAAGATTTCTTAATCCGTTCGAATAATAATGTCTCTTCCTAGTCTTTTGCTTTAGATCAAATGTGGGTGTCATCCAATTTTTCTTAAGTGCATCCAACTCAACTTTAAATATTGAGTTAGTATTCTCTAAAGCAACATTATCCATTCTCAAATTGTGCTCCCTCTGTTCAGATTTCTTAAAATCACATTCAAGTGAGGTGTGATGCTTTTAATGAATCATGCTCAACAATTAATTTAGAATGCTTTTTATTTAAATCATCAAAATCATCAAGTAGAGACATGTGATTACTATCATTTTGGAGGTGATCTTTAATCAAGATTTCATGCTCTTTTTGTAAATTCAAAAACTCCAATTTCAAACTAGCATGTGTTTTCTTAAGTTTTTTATATGATGCATTAATTTTCTCATATATTTCAAACAGTTAGTCATATGTTGGTTCACATACCTCTTCTTGGTCACTTCGACTAAGATGATCATCTTCCATTAAGCACAAGTTTGTGGTTTCCTCCTCTATCTCAGTCTTACAGGAGTCAGTTGTAGATTCCGCACAGAACACATTTTGGACTCGCTTCTTATCCTTCTTGAACTTAGGTTTCTCCTCATCCTTCACTATGCTTGGATGCTCCTTGAGAGTAGGACAATCACCTTTAACATGTCCAGGCTTCCTGCATTCATAACAAACAAGATCAGAAGAACCTTTAAAATTTTTGCCATCCTTACCTCTTTTCCAATTCTGATGATGCTTGTGGCTTTTCCTTAGAAAGTTTTTGAACTGCTTAGTGATGAAGGCAACTTCATCGCTTTCAAATTCAAAAGAGTTTGTATTTGTTTCATTGACCTTCAATGCTATAGTTTTCTCCTTATTTTTCTCACCTGCATCAAGATTTCTTTGATTCACCCCTTGCTCGTAAGCAATGAGTGAGCCAAGTAAGTTATCAATCGAATAAGTGTTCAAATTTTTAGATTTAGTAATTGCAGTGATTTTAGCATCAAAAGAGGAAGGCAATCATCTCAAAATTTTATTAACCTTTTCAAAATTTGTGAGGTCTCTTCCTAAAGCATGCAATGATGTAACAATTTGAGTAAACCATGTATACATATCAAAAATTGATTCATGAGGTTTCATATGAAATAGTTCATAATCATGCAAGAAAATGTTCAATCGGGATTGGTTAACTTCATTAGTGCCTTTATAGGTGATACACAATTTATCCTAAATCTCTTTACGAGTTGTGCAAGTTGAAACACGCATGTAATCTTCAAATTTTAAAGTAAAAAAAAAAAACAATTTAAACACTTTGCATTAAGTTGTGCTAAATCCATATCATCATGAGTCCAATTAGTAAAAGGAAGATGAACAATAACATCATTAAGTTTACTAGTTAAAGGTGTATAACTATCCTTAACAAGCATCCACATGCGATAGTCAATTGATTGTAAAAATATAGACATGCAAGTTTTCTAAAAATCAAAAGGGATATTATCAAACAAAGATGGTCGAGTAATAGAATACCCTTCTACAGTATTACGATTTCCGTTGTTAGCAATGGATCAAAATTTAAAAAGTTTTCAAACTTAGTTTTATGAATCCCGTTCTAATACCACTTGAAAGTTCGTAAGGGATGTTAAGCCCTTAAGAACTAGCCAGAGGCTAACCAAGAGGGGGGGTGAATTGGCATTTTAAAAATTTTCTTACAATCAAAGCAAAAATAAAAATCAAACCAATATCACCACAAAGAAATCAATGTGCGATAAAATAAATGAGGAACATAGTAAGAAAAGAACACAGAGAATTTATAATGGTTCGATCAACTCGACCTATGTCCACTCCCCGGAGGTACCCTCCGAGTATTGCACTACAAAAGTGACTCTTCTTTTGCTCCCACAGCAAGGCAGAGAAGCCCTCACAAAAACTCCTTTTCGCCAACTCCGGTGAGGTAGAGAACCAAACTCCTTTTGCTTCCTCCTGAACTAGGTAGAGAACCTCGACCAATTGCTGAAGAAAACCTCCCTTGAACCCCCAGGATGAAGGAAGAAGACTGGAGAAGACACCTTGGAACCTTGCTTGGAGCAACCTTTGTGAGTCCCTCTCACAAACTCCCCCTTACAAGTTCCTCCCTCTCTCTCCCTCTCCTCTTGGATCTCTCAGATCAAGATAACAGTTAAAGGTATTTTGCATGAGAAAATTTGGGTCCTTAAAATAGAATTTCAAGAATCGATGTTAACGTCCAGGATGATATTTCTATCATCTTGTACTATCAGTAAAAATTAAGCTCAATCAGCCTGGACGACATGGGACAATTAGAAGAAATTTTGTTCACATCATCTAGGACTATAAAATATTATCCTGGCCGATTAGTTCAATTCCAAGCCAAATCATCCTGGACATCGCCCTGAATTGAAGTAGGATGATGTCAATCGTCCACGCCATCGTCTCGGCCGATCCTACGATCAGCCCGGCTGATGTGATCGTGCAATCAGCCTTAATTGCATTCCATAATTACCAGATTTAATTTAGGCACAATTATGCTGTATCATCCAGGTTGATGTAATGGATCGGCCTGGCCGATGTCCAAAAATAAATCTTATCTAAATAGATCTGGTGGCTGATTCTTTTTTATTTGAGCCTATCGTCCAGGCCGATATAATGATCGTCCAGGCTGATGTGCTTAATGATGGCTTCCTTAACCAGGATGCCCTAATTAGGTTTTCTATTTTAAGTTGGATCATCCTGGCCAATATGAACATCATCCAGACCGATGTACTCAAAATAGAAAATAATAGAAAAAACCCCTCAAGTGTGTGTGTGTGCAAGGTTACTTAGTATTAGGAACCACTTTTACAATAGACTCAAGAAAGGAAAAAATTACAAACTGACTCAAACTAAATCTACCCAATCTTGAGCTGGCTTAAGTAGCACTCGATCTTGTGGACCTAAAAAGTTAGTAGGCAAGGCAGTCGCAGACAATTATGAATGTTTGCTATCATCAAAAGTCTAATCCATGAACTTAGATTTGCAATAGAAACACCATCATCAATTCTCAAATTAAAGCTATTGAAGTTGAATCTTCTTCATCTGGAAAGAAGATTTTTGTCAACAAATTTGTATATAATACTAATTTTTCAAAGGAAGACATTTCAGTCCAAGATTGGGAGACATGCTTGTTGGATGTTCGTGGGAATGTCCAAAAGATTTTTGAAATTTTGAATTCTGGCCTGATACTTGGACTAAACGTCTATATATTAGGGTGGACATGCCAAAAGGGAAATCATTCTTATATGAAGATGGAAAGGCAATAAAATTGTTTGAACCTAAGATTATTGAAAATTCTGAGAAACTCTAGATTTTAATAGTGGTAAAAGTTTTTGGTATGGCAATTCTAGTCCAAGCAATAGCTGCAGAATAGAGATGCCAATCGTCTCAATTCAGGAAGTTCCATTTGAAGATCCTTGGCTCGGGGTGGATGCTGTGTTCTTTCTTCTCACTAGAGGCTATGGAGAAGGTCATTTCAGGAGGTCTATGGTTTGTAAATGGACACATTATTGGGATAAATAAATGGAATGCTAAATTTTCCACTACATCATTGAAGGGTCTAACTTCACTTGTTTGGGTTAGACTGCCGAATATACCACTGTATTGTTGGGATGAAATTAATGTTGCCAGGATTACATCATTGATTGGTTCCCCTATGCTAATTGATGGTGACATCTTCCAATGGGGAAGGAGAGAGTTTGCAAGAGTCTGTGTTCGTCTGGAATTAGAAAAACAACTGCCTATGTGTGTTTGGGGGGATGGGCTTGACGGAAGATTTTTCTAAAAAGTTGAGTATGAAAAAATCTCAAAATTTTGTTTCAATTGTGGAAGATTTGGTCAACTTAGCAATGTTTGTAAGGATACGGAAAGCTCTCTAAATAACTATGCTAATCCATTTGCTAAAGGAGGAAGTTTTGATTTGCCAAGGATGGATGATCCTATTAAAGATTCAAAATATGGGCCATGGATCCATGTTAATCAAAATAGAAGAAGGAGGTTGAATTTGCTATCTCAAAAAAAAAAGAAAAAGAAGTCTGTGGTGAATAAAGGTCTGAAGGAAGTCTGGATTGCAAAAAAAAGGGTGACTGGAGAGAAATTCATTACAAATTTACCATTGATAGAAAAAATTGCTGAAGCTGTAGAAAATGTAATTACATAAGTTGAGAAGTTGCAAAGTTAAGAAAATGCAGTGGGGGAGCTCAAAGATCTTGCAAGTGTTGCTGGAACCATGATAAAGGCCTCTTCTAATTCTATAGCGTTTCCACTCTAAGAGAATATATTCAAATTGCTGAAGGTTAGTAGCAAAACTGAGGATTCAGTAATGTCTATCCTGATAGAACCAGTTCTTGAAGAAGGAGAAATTGCTATAGAATATGGTGTTTGTAATGAAGGGGTAGTGCCTCCTTCAAATTCTAACAAAAAGGTTGAAGAGTTTCCTCAAAATACGGGGAATTTGTGCTTGGAGAAAACTAGTTCTGGATCTCAAAAAAATAAACTATTGAAAGAACTCAAACACCTTGGGCCTTTGAACAATTTGTCCAAGAAATAAGCTGAGGTTTTTATTAAAGGAAAGGGTGGGGTGCCTCCTAAAAGTTTGTTAGGGATGTTAAGCCCTTAAGAACTTGCCTAAGGCAAACCCAAGAGGGGGGGGGGGGGGGGGAATGGGGTTGCAAGTTGGTATTTTTAATTTTTTATGTGTAAAGCACGAACGCAGTAAACAATAAGAGTGCAAAAAATAAATAAATACGAAAGCAAAACAAAGAAAGATCACACCGAATTTATAGTGGTTCGATCAATCTTTGACCTATGTCCACTCCTCGGAGGCACCCTCCGAGTATTGTACTAACTAAGTGTCTCTCCTTTAGCTCCCACAGCTTGGCGGAGAAGCTTTTACAATAGACTCCTTTTCACCAACCCCGGTGTAGCAGAGAACCGACTCCTTTTTCTTCCTCCTGAAGTAGACCTCCCAAGAACCTCCCAAGGACGAACGACGAAGAACGGAGATGATGACTTGGAACCTTTCTTGGAGCAACCTTTATGAACCCTCTCACAAACTCCCCCTCACAAGTTCCTCTCTCTATCTTTCTCTCCCTCTCCCAAGACTTTCTCAGGTCAAGACAACAGCACTAAAGGTCTTTTGCCTGAAAAAGTTGGGGTCCTTTAAATAGAATTTTAAGAACCAATATTATCATTCAAGATGATAGGAATATCATCCTGATCGATTAGTACAAAGTAAGCTCAATTAGCCGGGATGATTTGGGACGATCAGAAGAAAATTGGTTACATCATCCAGGCTGATACAATATTGTCCTGGATGATTAGTTCAAATCCAAAGAAAACTATCCTGAACATCGCCCTGAATATATTCTGGCCGATGTCAATCGTCCAGTCCATCATCCTAGTCGATTCTGCGATCTGTCTGGCCAATGTAATTGTATCAATCAGGCTTAATTTCTCTCCATAATTGCTAAGTTAATATAGGCATAATTGCGCTATATCGTACAGGCCGATATTGAGTTCGTCCTGGGTGATATTTTTAAAATAAAGAATACCTAAATTGATCATGGCGGCTGATTCTTTTTTATTTGATTCTATCATCCTGATCGATAAAAGGATCATCCAGGATGATTTGCTTAATGATGGGTGCTTAACCAGAATGCCCTAATTAGGGTTTCTATTTTTAGTTGGATCAGCCTAGCCGATATGAACATCATCCGGGCCGATGTACTCAAAATAGAAAAACTCAAAAAAACCACTCAAGTGTGTGTGTACAAGGTTACTTAGCATCAGGAACCACTTTTACAATTGACTCAAGAAAGGAAAAAATATAGACTTGACTCAACCTAAATATATTTGATCTTGTGCTACCTTGAGTTGCATTCGATCTTATTGACCTGAAAAGTTAGAAGGCAAGGTAGTCATAGGAAATCATGAATATTTGTTATCATCAAAAGTCTAATCTATAACTTAAGATTTGCAACAATCTCTCCCTTTTTGATGATGGCAAACACACCCAGAAAATTTCAAGCAGTTATGGCAGTTTAGTAAAAACAATGTGACAAAAAAATAGTTCACTAAGTTCCAGAATTCAAAGTACAAGATACATCAGACTACTCCCTCTTTTGACATCACAAAAAGGAGGGAAACACAAAAAACACAAATAAAAAATATAACAAAAACTAAAACAAAACATAAGAAAAACAAACTATAGAAAATGAAAACTAAAACTAGAAAATTGGGGGACCCTGATTCATTTGATGGTGGTAGTGGTTGTGGTGGCTGCTGGAAGAAACTAGAAATCGTAACAAATTGTGCCCCAAACTAGGTCATGTCCTGGTCATGCTGCTGTTGTTGGTGTGCAATATAGGCATCAAACCGTGCCTCCCACTGATCAAATCTATCCACCAACTAATCTAGCTGAGAGTGCTGGTGGACATGAACAGGTTCAGGAACATGAGCGGGAGTGGGAGCCTCCTCCTCCTTGGCCCCCTAAGATTTCCCATCCCCTGGGTGGAGATGAGTACTATGAAGGGCATTGAAGGAATTGTTTGAGTAGAAGGGCGGCATATGGTTGGGAGGAGTAGGATATTGAAGGTTGTATTTAGATTCTAGAATATATACAATGGTGTGTCCTAGATCAAGATTGGGCTTTCTTCTATGACCTGGATCTCGAATGGTAGTCAAATGCTTGATATAGGGAAAGATCAGGTTTATGACATTGAATTCTCTTTGGGCCAGAATATAAAATATAGTAAGTGAAAGAAGGGGAGTGATGTGGACTCGGTCCTTGGCTTTTGGAATAACAGAAGTGCGAAGGACATGCTGGATTATCCTAGCATCTTTGAGTAAAGAGCTAGTATCTCCAACATGAAAGTGTGCATTGGTGTGGCGAAGAAAGTGATTTGCAGTGGACCAGTCAAAGTCAGGATCAGAGACAAGGGTATGCAGCTTATCCCTAGTGGTGGACAGCTGCAACAGTTCAGCACAATCCTGATATGTGATCTCGATAGGATGTCAATTCACATAAGAGGTGAGTGCAGTGTAGGAAGAATTTATGCAGAGGTTTGTGTAAAATTCAAAAAGAAGTTCAGAACTAAAGGGGACTGCAAGGGTGAGAATAAAGCAAAGAGAGGTGTGATAAAAAAGATCCAGTATCAGATAAGAGAGATAGGCTGGATTGATTATTGGGGAGACAGTAATGCCGCACTCTTTGTAATGATGGTAGGCAGCCTAATCGTCTGCCTCCTAAAAATGAGGGTCCAGCGTGCCCCTCGAGGAGCTGCCAGACATATGACGAGCATGCTTTCTGCCATCCATTTAGAAGAAAAAAGCAAGGAAACTGTAAGCAATAGCAAGTAGAAATCCAAAGAGAAGGTGTGAAGAAAAAATGGTTGAATTCGAGCTTTATTTAAAGAATCAACCAGAACGTCCAGGATGATCGCAGGATCGTCCAGGACGATCCGGTGCAATTATTGTGAACAGGCTGATTGGTCAAAAAGGTGGTCTGATCGTCTGGGATGATCATATATCATCTAGGATGATTAGATACAAGCAATCGTCCCGAGGAGTCAGACCGGACGACCGTTGAAAAAGCATATCATCTAGGCCGATTATGTGGATCGTCAAGGATGATGCTCAATAATAGATCGTACCGGCCAAATTTAAAACATTTTAAATCATGCACCAAGTGTATCATCCAGGATGAACAGTTGATCGTACAGGACGATTGTCCAAAAATGGATCATCCTGGGCGATTTTAAAGGTTTTAAACATACTGACACGTGTATCATCCAGGACGAACAGGTGTACAGGATGGGACGATAACTAATAAATGCATCGTCCAGGATGAAAAAAGGTATCGGCCAGGATGATCAAGATATTATAGCAGAGGTTGATCATTTCATCCAGGACGGTAAAGGATCATCCAGGATGATGAGAGCAGAAAAGTCAGAATATTCAGCAGATAGAATTTTTGAAGTACGAAAAGCTAATCATCCAAGATGATATAAATATCAGCCAAGATAATGTGACAAAAAATTTCAAAACAAAGGAAGGATAGAGATGATCAGAGAAGGCCCAAAAATAATAAGATCAAAAAATAACAGTGATAAAACAAAAGCCATAATTTATTTTTATTTTTTTTTAATCAAGGCATGAACATGATATAGTCTCCATGTGATTGATTTTTAAAATTTGTAAGTTAATGAATTAACAACTTCAAAAATCCAAAAAAATTGATAAAATATCGGATCATGTTAACCCTAAGCTCGGACTTCTTTTAGGGAAAAATCTTCTTTTGAAATCAAAAGGCCTAACTCAGAAAAAACATTTGGATAAGAAAAGGAGATCCGATTAAGACTTTGTTTCAGAAAAATATCTTATAAAATAATATATCAAAGTAGTTTGTTAAATTGCGAAATTCAAAATCAAGTCCTTGAAAATTTCAAGTGATATATGAAATATTCTAAGTTTTAAGAGTTGGAAGAAATGAAGATAGCTTGCTTTTTGATGGGCTCATTTTATGCCTCTTGTCCATTGACTGGAACACTTTGCACAACTTTTGATTTTTGATACACTTTGTGTACTATATTTGTTTTTTCAATTTGGCGTCATTGTGCATCTTTTATTTTTGGCACTATTGGTGACTTTTTTTTTTGCAATCTAGATTTCTTTCTAAAAACTCTTAAATATTCTTAGTTGTGAGTATATCTTCTAGGTATTAGAGAAAAAAACTCACTCTCTAATATAGGGAAGAACAATCCACAAAACAGAATAAAAAATCATGTGAGAGATTCATTGATAGGATAATGAGAAATCTTGAAGTAACATAAAAATTTTGACTATTATTATATAAGCTAGATTACTATAGAAAGGTAGAAAGGATCTCAATTGCAAAATCTAGTTGTTAATTTGAGATAGACTTTTTGTTAGAAAAGAAATTTTTACCACCAAAATAGGTTAGTGAAAGAGACACAATCAACGGTGTTTTTACCCTTTAATAGATTAAGAAATGTAAAACATTAACTCCAAATTTTTTTTTTTTAAAAAAGGCATAAGATATCAATTCAGTGATGAATTGAAAAGGAAAAAACAAAGCAAGACATATGAAAAAATAAAGTACCAAAAATAACTAATCCAAAAAAAAACAACAAAAACTAGAAAAGTACAGCAAAATAATCAGCAGATAAAAAGTTAGAAAATCAGTAGAAATCAAGTTTATGGATTAATGTCAATCACACCTAATCTGGTCCTTAAAGTGGTTAAAGTATCGAAGGCCAGTGGTTTATTAATTATGTCAGCCATTTGATTCTCAGTTCCACATGGTGTAACTCAATGTCACCCTTAGTCATATGATCTCTAATGAAATGATGCCTAATGTCAAAATGCTTAGTCCTTAAATGTTGGATAGGTTTCTTAAAAATGCAGATGGCACTAGTGTTGTCAAAAAAATTGAGATGGTGCCAACAGGTAATCCTAAATCCAGTACTTACTATTTTAGCCAAAGGACTTGGGCCACACAACTTTCTAAAGCAATATATTCAGCTTCAGCAATAGAAAGAGCAACAGAGTTTTGCTTTCTACTAGACCAGGAGACTAAAGACTGTTCCTTAGGTTCAGCTTGAAATCTAGTACAAAGATAAACGCTAAACATTATATCAGGTCGGCTAGCAGTCAGGTAAAGTAAAGATCCAATTATTCCTCTGTACTTCTTCTGATCAACTAATTTTCCATTTGGGTCCTTGTCTAATTAAATTCTTGAGGTCATGGGAGTACTAATTGGCTTGGCTTTGTCCATTTCATATTTCTTCAAGATGTCCTTTGTGTACTTTGTTTGGCTCAGAAAAGTTTCATTGTCTAATTGTCTAACGCTAAACCCTAAAAAGTAGGACAATTCTCCCATCATACTCATCTCAAACTCCTTACTCATTGTTTTAGAAAAATCATCACATAGCCTTTTATCAGAAGATCCAAAAATTATATCATCGACATAGATCTGAACAATGAGTAAATCATCTCCTACTTTCCTCAGGAAAAGGGTGGTTATATGACTATTTTCATATTATTTGGGTGTCACTGAAAATCCTTAAGAATTTGGGACATATTAGTACAAGTGAGAATTTCAGGAGCATGGGGTGTCCGATTTGCAAATCAATTTCATCCATATTTTCTAAATAATTAATTTATTTTATAGATATTTTTGTGTAATTTTTGTAGTCCTAAAATGATTTGTTTGAATTTTATACTAAATAATTTATTAAATGAAATTATACATTAATATAAGATTATATATATATTAAAATATCCTAAGTTAGTAAAAATATTTTTAAAAATAATTTTTTTTTCCTTTTTTCGTCAATAGAGACTTGGGTTTGAAAAAAAACGGAAAAAAATTGGAAAAAAATTTTTTTGGGGGAAAAAAAAAAAAAGAAAAAAGAAAATGGGAGGAGAAGAGAAATTAGAAGCT